>NW_024628772.1:0-4158 GCF_008729295.1 Plectropomus leopardus | reverse complement strand
CTTTTATTTAAACCAACACAATTAAAGTTCAGCTGACAGGCAGAGAGTTCGTTCTTCGAGCGGACAGCCCTAGCAATGTCTCTGGGTTTCCCACGAAGCGAAGAAACGAAGCTTGTACCCACTGTGGCTGGCGAGGAGGAAACCCCGTAGCTCCACGAGCCGTCAACACGTGCTGGAACGCCGACGGGGATTGAGCAGAGGAATGGTCGGGAGCAGGCAGGGGTTCGGTAACCAGGAAGTCCGTCCACGGAGGTAACAGCACCGACAGGGATCAGGCAGAAGAAACTTCGAAGCCGAGCGAAGGAGTCTTTACCAGGAAAGCCATCAGATTTCCGGAACGCCGAAACTGAGCACGTGGTCGAGGACAGAAGGCAGGTAGGTTCACGGGGAGTCAGGCGAGGAGAGCAGGTCAGGAACAGGCAGAGTCAGCAACGGGAGATCTGGTAGGTAAACGTTGGAAAGACATGCATAATGCAGAGGAACAATCTGGCAGAGTGTGAGCGGGCTGGAGAGTCTTAAATACTGAGTTGATTGGTGATGGGCTGCAGCTGTGGGGAGAGCAGACTGCAGCAGTGGGCGTGACTAACAGGTAGAGCAGAGCAGAGGGAGGGTGAGTGGAAAACTACTGGCAGTAGGTGAGGAGGAGAAACAGCAGGTCCATGACAGAACCCCCCCTCAAGGGACGGCCCATGACGTCCCAAAACAGGTCCACAGAAACCGGGCGGGCGGAGGGGGCCAGGAGGAGGGTCAGAATTCCTCCAACACGCCGGAACCCGTGTCGTCATCACTGGAGGGAGGATCATCCACCAGCCGAGATGCCGAAGCCCCCGAGCAGGACCCCAGCCCGGACGTTCCAGGAACAGGAGAAGCGGGAGCAGGAACAGAGGCAGAGGAACACCGTCTCCAGACGACGCGGGAGGGCTGATCAGGATTCAGACGGTGGAACTCCTCCATCAACTGGCCATCCAAAATCCGCCGAGCAGGAACCCAGGTTTGCTCCTCCGGGCCGTATCCTTCCCAATCCACCAGATACTGCAGACCCCTACCCCGTCGACGGGAGCAAAGCAGGCGACGCACCGTGTAAGCCAGAGCCCCATCAATGAGACGGGGAGGCGGCGGTGGTCGAGAGGCGGGCTGCAGAGGGCACTCCCTGGCCGGCTTGACCTTGGAGACGTGGAACGTGGGATGGATGCGCATGGAGCAAGGCAGTTTGAGGCGGACCGCCACCGGGTTGACGACCTTTTCAACAGGAAATGGACCAACAAACTTGGGGGCCAGCTTTCGGGACTCCACCCTCAGGGGAAGATCCTTGGTGGACAGCCAGACTCTTTGTCCAACCCGGTACGGAGGAGCCTGGGAGCGGCGACGGTTGGCTGTAGAGGCGTAGCGAGCGGCGGTCCGCAGGAGTGCAGACCGAGCTCGGGACCAGGTACGCTTACAACGGCGGATGAACATCTCTACCGACGGGTAAGCAGTCTCCTTTTCCTGGTCAGGAAACAAGGGAGGCTGGAAGCTGTAAGCACACTGAAATGGTGAGAGCCCGGTGGCAGAACTGACCAGGGTGTTGTGTGCATACTCCACCCACATAAGCTGTGACAACCAGGAGGCGGGCTGGTTGGAGGCCATACAACGCAGCGCTGTCTCCATCTCTTGGTTTAGCTGCTCTGACTGACCATTAGATTGTGGGTGGTACCCTGAAGACAGGCTGGTGGATGCTCCCAGGAGCCGACAGAATTCTCTCCAGAATGCCGAAGTAAACTGGGGACCCCGATCGGAGACCACATCCGTCGGGAAGCCATGTAGTCGGAAGACATGCAATAGTAACAGTTCAGCGGTTTCCTTGGCAGAGGGCAGCTTGGGTAGAGGCACAAAGTGCGCCATCTTGCTGAACTGGTCTACCACTGTCAGGATGGCAGTGTTTCCTTCCGACAGTGGCAGACCGGTAACAAAGTCCAGAGATATGTGAGACCAGGGACGATGAGGTACAGGGAGTGGGCGCAGGAGGCCGGCAGGGGCTTGGCGGGAGGTCTTGCTCTGATTGCAAACTGGGCAGGCATTGACAAAGTTCTTAGTGTCCTCGTCTAGGGTGGCCCACCAAAACCGCCGTTGCAGGACCTCCTTAGTGCGGGAGACCCCTGGATGGCAGGTCAGACGGGAAGCATGGGCCCACTGCAGAACCTCGGACCTGAATTCTTGAGGAACGAACAGACAATCCTGAGGGCAGGAACTGGGGCCCGGCTGGTCCTCCAATGCAGACTTTATCCGCTCCTCTATCTCCCAGGTGAGAGCTGCCAGGAGATGAGAGGCGGGAAGAATGCTGTCAGGATGAGACGAGTCCCCCTCCTCCTCCGGGAACTGTCGGGACAGTGCGTCAGGCTTGACGTTGCAGGAGCCGGGGCGATAGGAGAGGGTAAACGAAAAACGAGTGAAGAACAGGGCCCAACGAGCCTGGCGAGAATTCAGTCTCCTGGCGGATCTTATATATTCCAGGTTCTTGTGATCCGTCCACACCAAGAAGGGAACGTTGGTGCCCTCCAGCCAATGGCGCCACTCCTCCAACGCCAGCTTGACCGCTAGTAGCTCGCGGTTTCCAATGTCATAGTTCCTCTCTGCAGGGGAAAGACGCTGGGAGAAAAAGGCGCAGGGGTGCAGCTTTTCATCCTCCGCCGAGCAGTGAGAGAGAACGGCCCCCACTCCCACATCCGAGGTGTCGACCTCCACCACGAACTGTCTCTCGGGGTCGGGAATGAGGAGAATGGGTGCCGAACTGAAGCGTCTCTTTAGGTCTTGGAAGGCCTCGTTAGCAGCCGGGGACCATCGGAATGGCACCTTGGACGAGGTGAGGGCAGAGAGAGGAGCCGCCACCGTACTGTAACCACGAATAAACCTGCGGTAGAAATTGGCGAACCCCAGGAAACGCTGCAGCTGCTTGCGGGAGTCGGGAACGGGCCAGGAGGAAGCAGCGGAGACCTTGGCAGGATCCATTTCCATTCGGTTGTGTCCAATGATGTATCCAAGGAAGGAAACAGAACTGGCGTGGAATTCGCACTTCTCTGCCTTTACAAACAGGGAATTCTTTAGGAGGAGCTGCAGGACAGTCTGGACATGGTGGATGTGCTCCTCTTTAGAGCGAGAGAAGATCAGGATGTTGTCGAGGTAGACGAAGACGTATTTATTCAACAAGTCCCTGAGAACGTCGTTGATTAGGGCTCGGAAGACAGCTGGGGCGTTAGTGAGCCCGAACGGCATCACCAAATACTCGTAGTGACCAGTGGGAGTATTAAAGGCCATTTTCCATTCGTCTCCCTCTCAGATTCGAACCAGATGGTAGGCGTTGCGTAGATCCAGCTTGGTAAAGATCGTGGCATCTTGCAGCAGTTCAAAGGCCGAGGCGATGAGAGGGAGAGGATAACGGTTCTTGATGGTGATCTCGTTCAGGCTCCGGTGGTCGATGCAGGGTCGAAGAGAACCATCTTTCTTTCCCACGAAGAAGAACCCAGCCCCTGCAGGAGACGAGGAGGGCCGGATGATTCCGGTGGCCAACGAGTCTTTAATATATGTCTCCATGGCCTCTCTCTCTGGTGCAGACAGGGAGTAGAGACGACCCTTGGGAGGAACCGAGCCAGGCAGGAGGTCGATGGCCCAGTCATAGGCTCGGTGCGGAGGCAGAGAGGTGGCCCTGGCTTTATTGAACACCTCGCAGTAGTCGAGATATTCTGCAGGCACCATGAACAGGTCTGGAACAGAGCCGGAACTGGTGGATGGCGTGGGAGAAACTGGTCGCTGTAGACAGATCTGTTGACAGGAAGGAGCCCAAGACAAAATCGAACCCGTGGACCAGTCTATATGCGGGTTGTGACGGCGAAGCCAAGGGTACCCGAGGATCAATGGCAGTCTCGGGGAATCCAGAATGTGGAACTGGATGGTCTCATGATGACTCCCAGCCAGTAACATGGGAACGGGAGCCGTCTGGTGAGTCACCGTTCCCAGGAGATGACCATCTAAGGCGCTGGCCGGCAGAGGACGAGGAAGAGGAACCTGCTTCATCCCCAGCTGACGAGCGAGCTCCTTGTCCATCAGGTTGACGTCGGCCCCAGAGTCGATAAATGTAGCGAGGGTGTGGGAACCCTCTTTAAGCTGGAGCTGGACATGGAATAG
>NW_024628771.1:0-3608 GCF_008729295.1 Plectropomus leopardus | reverse complement strand
CATGTCCCAAAATTGGCTGAAAACACCTCAAAACAGCATATAAGAGCGTGGCAAGACACGCCAGAGCATTAGTTGTTGCAAAAACGGCCAAAAACACCATAAAAATGCATGTTGAAAAAATGACCAAAAAGGCAAGGCTATAGTATGGCAAAAATGTCAAAATACGATATGTTCCAAAAACGGTAGAAAAACCCTTAATACAGCATAAAGGAGCGTGACAAGACACGCTGGAGCAAAGAATGTTGCAAAAACGGTCAAAATGCCATAATAATGCATGTTAAAAAAATAACTGAAAAGGCAAGGCTATATAGTATAGCTACAAATGTCAAAACATGACATGTCTCGAAAACAGATTAAAACACCTCAAAACACCAAGAAAGAGTGTACTAAGACACACCAGCGCATAGAATGTTGCAAAAACGGCCAAAAATACCATAATTATGCATGTTGAAAAAAACCCCTGAAAAGGTATGGCTAAAAATGTCCAAATATGAAATGACCCCAAAACAGAATAAAACACCTCAAAACAGCATTAAAGGGTGTGCCAAGACAACCCATAGCATTGAAAGATGCAAAATCAGCCAAAAACACCATCATAATGCATGTTGAAAAAATGACCGAAAAAGGCAAGGCTATAGTATGGCAAAAAGTGTCAAAATATGACATGTCCCAAAAACAGGTGAAAACACTTCAAAACAGGATAAAATAGTGTGTAATTAAACGTCATACCATAGAATGTTGCAAAAACGGCCAAAAACACCATAATAATGCATGTTCAAAAAATGGCCGAAAAGGCAAGGCTAAGTAGCCAAGTATGGCTAAAAATGTCAAAATATGACATGTCCCAAAAACAGTTGAAAACAATTCAAAACAGCATAAAAAAGCGTGCAAAGAAATGCCATCGCATAGAATGTTCAGAAAACTGCTCAAAACACCATCATAATGCATGTTGATAAAATGACCAAAAAGGCAAGGCTATAGTATGGCAAAAATTATCAAAATACGATATGTACCAAAAACGGTAGAAACACCCTCAAAACAGCATAAAGGAGCGTGCCAAGACTGTTGCCAAAATGGCCAAAAACGCCACAGTAATGCATGTTGACAAAATGACCGAAAAGTCAAGGCTAAGAAGTTCCAAGTATGGCTAAAAATGTCAAAATATGACATGTCCCAAAAACAGTCGAAAACACTTCCAAACAGCATAAAAGAGTGTGCCAAGACACGCCAGATCTAAGTTTGTCTGAGAAAAAGGTGACCACACATTAGCAGGGGTTGGACAAGCTGCTCGCAGCATCATGCCAAATTTCACTGGATATACATGAAGCATAAAATAGCATGCCATGATAAGCTATAGCATAGAATGTTGCAAAAATGGCTAAAAACAACCTAATATGATATGTTGAAAAAATAACCAAAAAAGCAAGGCTATAGTACGGCTAAAAATGTCAAAATGAATTTCCCAAAAAACTGCTGACAACAAAATAAAATAGCATAGACTAGCACAGAATAGAATGTAAAAAAAAAACCTCCAAAACATCATAATATGGTATGTAAAAAAAATGACCTACAATGCCAGACTATGGAGAAAAATGTCAAAATATGACATATGCCATAGGATATGGCCATGAGCTCTGGTAGTTTCTGAAAAATGAGATTGTGGATACAAGCAGCCAGAATGAGTTTCCTCTGCAGGGTGGGCTCAGCCTGAGAGATACGGTGAGGTGCTCGGAGTAGAGCCACTGCTGCTTCGTGCTGAAAGAAGCCAGTTGAGGTGGTTTGGACATCTGATCAGGAGGCATCTGATCAGGATGCCTCCTGATCAGATGCCTCCAAGGAAGAGCTGGAAAGTGTAGCTTGGGAGAGGGACGTCTGGAACGCTCTGCTCCGCCTGTTGCCCCTGTGACCCGGCCCCGGATAAGCAGAAGAAAATGAATGGATGGATGTCCACTTGCACTCAAGAGTGAACTGATTTGATATAGGTGATTGAATGTAAAAAGTCAAGGTCACTGGTACCTTACATAACATGTCGTTGGCCATAACTCAAGAAGGCATGTGCTTATTGTGACAAAATTTCACACAAATGTCTAATCGTATATAATTACTAAGTGATGACATATCAAAAGGTCAAAAGTCAACTTCACTCTGACACCATATTCTTATGTGACAGCACTTCCTGGCCATTACTCAGCATCACGTCTCAAAAACAGAAAACGAGATGTTACTAAATGGATGGATACTAAATTGGTGACACCAATCCTGGGTGCCCACCTTCAAACTGTGCTGATTGTATAGATTTTCTGTGCTGCTGAGGGTTAGATATTATATCCATATATATAAATGTATATATTTTCACAGACATGGATGTAAATTGTAAGAGTGACTTGACTTGTGTGCAGAGGCATGCAACCACACTGGTAATTCTATTTTGGCTATAATTCAAGAATTTATAAACTAATTCTGGGAAAATTTCGCACAAATGTCTAAAAGGATATAAAATTATGAAATGATGAATATAATAATAATTTCTGATTATATCCAAAAGGGCAAAGATTGTATACAGTAAATCTTCATTACATATGTTACATGAGTCTAAAGAGACATGGATGTAAGCTGCAACTTGACTGGCTGGCATGTAGTTTTTTTTAGACCATTTAGTGCTACAAAAATGTGTAAACTAATCAATCTACAGAGAATTAATCGGCAACTATAGATCATCTAAACATCATTTCAGTCATTTTTTAGGCGAAAAAGCCTCACTGTCCTTCTTCCAGCCTCTAATATAAGCATTTGCTGCTCTTCTCTGTGTATATAATTGTAAACTGAAGATCTTGTTGAGAGAATGATTAGCAAACTAGACGCTAATGAACAAAAATCTTTAGTTGCAGCCATGTGACCAAAACAACCCAAAACAACCACTGACTCAAAAGCACTTTGTGTACCACATCATTTCAGTTTAGTTCTATTCTTCATTTTTTACATACAAAATAGCATAATGTCCTTTTCAAACAAACTTTCCGTTTTTTTATGTCTCATACACTGTCCTATAGCTGCATGTGAAAATATATTACTACATAATATAGAGATCAACAAGGAAAACAGACCATAATATATTATCGCTGTAATACAAGTAGTGTTTCTCTAGATTTTTACCAAAACACACTAAATAAATGCATAGTGAAAACACAAGAAGCAATAAGTACAAAAATATAGCTGGATAAAAAGCTTATTAATACAAGAGTGCTTCATCTTTGGTTAAGTACATCTGTCTTTAGGCCACTGCCTTGTGTGTGTGTGTGTGTGTGTGTGTGTGTGTGTGTGTGTGTGTGTGTGTGTGTGTGTGTGTGTGTGTGTGTGTTTATGTCTGTCTGCCAGTCTCTGTTAATCTATGTGTGAATGTGCGTTTTATGATTTTTTTTCCCAAGATGTGAGGCAGTGAATGAACACCAAACATTTCACGGCAATGGTGTGGTTGAACACTGTACGTCCTTCCCCATCTAGCTTTTTCCCCATTTCACATACGTTTCTTTACAAACGGACGTCACCCAAATACCAACATACTTACCTTAATACCCTCAACACACACATGCACGCCACTCCCTCGCACA
>NW_024628770.1:0-3740 GCF_008729295.1 Plectropomus leopardus | reverse complement strand
CCTGTGACTTCCTGTCTGCAGACTCTTCCCTCAGAACGGTGACGTCATCAACTTTGCGTCCTGGTTTGCGTTCGCCTTCCCCACCATGGTGCTGACGCTGACGCTCGCCTGGTTCTGGCTGCAGTTTCTCTTCATCGGCTGCAAGTGAGTCAACAAACAAACGTCCCTCCGACTCTGAGCTGAGTCAGCAGAAGCTTTTTTAATCTGCCGATCGTTAAATGTGCAAAAACACTGAGGCGTTGTCTCTTGGCAGCGTGCGGAGGACGTGGGGCTGCGGGGCGGTGCAGTCGGAGAAGGAGCGAGCGGCGTACGCGGTGATCCGAGACGAGCACCGGCGTCTGGGGCCCGTGAGTTACGGCGAGGTCAGCGTGCTGGCGCTCCTCGTCCTCATGGTGGTGCTGTGGTTCACACGAGACCCGCGCTTCATGGACGGCTGGGCCACGCACGTCTTCAACGCCAAGGCCGAGTGAGTACGATTCAAAACACAGTAACTGAAGGGACGTCTGGAAACTCTCCCATACGGTCATGGAAAACCTGGAAAAGCTGTTTAACTTTCAAATAGCACTTTAGAGGCCCAAAACGGTTTTGGAAAAGTTCTGTTCTACTTTTCTCTGTTTCACAAACACATGATGTGTTCAAGGACCATCAGAAATTCATCTGAATTTTTTTGTATTTAATTAAATTAAAGAAAAGAGTTGGCCAAAACTTTTTTCCCCAGAAATTGCCAAAAATGTAGAAAAAAAAATCTCAAAGGTTTTTCTTTCAAAATCGCCATTTTTTTTAAAGAAAAAAAAAGTTTTTTTCTTTAAAAAAAATTATAGAAAAACATTTCTCATATTTTTCAAAGAAAACATTCCTTTAGAGACATTTATCTTTAAAATTCGGCAGTAAAGTAAATTGAAAACACAGCGTTTTGAAGTTGCATGCCCCTCCCCTAAAGTTCCTCCCTGGTGCCTCCGCCCTCATAAATAACACACAGTCCCTAACTTATATTTAGAAGCTCTTCCACTGTGACGAGAAAGAACCAATAAGGAGTATCGATGGTCGTTTCAGGGAATGTTTGGTCTTTAAAATTTGCCTTAAAGTGCTGGAAAGTCCTGGAAATGTATTGGTAAAAAATGTGCATGAACCTTGAACCAACGAGCAAAAATGAGAAAACATTTCTGCAGTTTGGTCTCTGCGGCTCCAGATTTAGTCACCAGATCCTGAAAACGACCATCTGCAGCTGAAACGTGTGTGTGTGTGTGTGTGTGTGTGTGTGCGTGCGTGCGTGCGTGCGTGTGTACGTGCGTGCGTGCGTGCGTGTGTACGTGCGTGCGTGCGTGCGTGCATGAACATGTGTGGCCGTGCATTAATGTAAAGTGGAAAAAAGGGACTCGGCTCAGACGACTGAATGAACTCGGCGTGTCGTTGGCTCAGACTTTGCCTCGGGGCAAACACACAGGAATCAGAGCAAACACAGGAAACGTGTCCCGGGTCCAAACTGTGGAACTGACCTGCAGCCTGATGCGGTTCACGCAGTGAAAGGGTGCAGGTCACTTCCAGGCCTCTGACGCGCTCGCTTTTCACACCGACACTCGCACGCTCACCACAGTAAACACGTCCAGATTCTTCAGAGCAGGTTTTCCAGAATCAGTGTCAAACTTCATCGCTTTCGAATATTTTTATTAATATTCAAGAGCTTTTCAACAGCTGACACAAAGCAGACTTTAGTGAATTTAAATTTAGCAATAAAGGGTCGTTAACAAATTTCAGACCCACCTTACACACATCCCTTAAAAACATTAAAACATTAATTATTATTATTTTGAAGTTTCTAAGTCTTATTTCACATCCGTTTTTCGTATCTGTAGCACCCCTAGTGGACGATTTAAATGAAAATTTCAAGATATATTCAGGTAGTTTTGTGGGTACGTGCTGCGAGTTTTATAATAATCGACTCGTGGTTGTGGAGTAAAGTCCGTTTGTGTGCTGAGCCGTGTCTTTCTGCAGTTCATCAGTCGATATTTAGGAAATATTCAGAAGCTTTTCATGACTTTTAAAAAAGCAAGTCCACTGATTATCCACAGAAAATCTGGATCAAACCGGATCTACCATTTAGGATGTAGAAATCACATTGTGCTGCTCCCCCATCAGCAACCATAGACCTGGACCCTGAGTCCAGGTCTGCGGCTGGTCTGAGGTCAGGTCTGTCAGAGTGATGTCATCTGAGTGTTGTCATTTCATAAACTCCCAGCAGGTCACGTGACCGGCGCGGGACGTCAGGTCCATCGATCTGTTTGTCCTGACGGATGTTTTTGTCCCACTTAACTTCAGACGCTCGCCAGCGAGCTGAAACTAAACCAACATTTCTCAGAAGAGAGAGATTAAAACACCGAACGGAAACAAAAGGTGACGGACTGTCCGAGCTCTCGTCGCTCTCATTTCTGAAACA
Source organism: Plectropomus leopardus (assembly GCF_008729295.1). Lineage (NCBI taxonomy): Eukaryota > Metazoa > Chordata > Actinopteri > Perciformes > Serranidae > Plectropomus > Plectropomus leopardus. The sequence goes on along the minus strand of NW_024628770.1, from coordinate 1,306 downwards.
CCTTTTTCGTTTAGGTCAGGCTCCGTTTTTCACCGTTTACATAAACCACACGTTCATTCTTACAAAACGGTGACACTCGTCTTCATGCAGACGATACCGCTCCACTGCTGAAACTAGAAACCATGACACACACTCACCGGACGTAACGCGGCAGGTTCCTAAAACGAAATCTGATCTGTTTCTCTGCACGAACATCCGGAATCAGTATCTTATTTATACGTGAACAGCGGTTTACGCTGAAGCTCGATACTTTGGTTTCAGTGAGTCAGTTTAAAAATCGACTCAAAATCCCGACAGTTTTTAACTGTGACTGTTTTTTACTTGTTTTAAAAGAAATGCATTAAAAAAACCTAAAAGTTACCGTGCAGAGACAGAAATGATGGTGAATTTAACGAAAGGCAAAGAGAAAAGTCTTCAGCCTGGATTTTCATTATAGCAGCGGAGAGTTTTCGTTCTGAATGAGGTTATAAATCACACAGAGTAAAGAGACGTGGATTTTGGAAACAGACCAGACTTTTGGTCTCCGAGTTCAAACACAAACACTCTGTGGTGAAATCTCCATTCATGAGCTGCTGTTGCACCGTGTGACCTGCTGGTCCACGCCGGCGCCCGAGCCAATCATTGTGACAGATCAAACAGGAAGTGGAGCTGGCCGAGGACGATACAGACGTTAGGAAAATAGCCAGAGAGTCACTTTAGGAAACAACAACAGCAGTTATTTTTAAATTTCCCCAAGAAATGTCTTTAAAAAAAACGTTCATATATCAGACATACCCCCCATACCTCCGCCCCCAAACCAGGCCCTGTCACCTTCACCTGAGCCAATCAGCACGTCCACTTTTAATTTTGAAACGTGAGCCAAAACCGACCAAACATTAGATTCAGTTTCAATTCAGTTTAATTAATAAAGTTCATTAAATCACAGTTTGCCTCAGACGTTCAGCCTCCGTCTGTCCTCAAACCCTCGCAGCAGAAAAGGAAAAACTCACCCGAAAAACTCTTTCATGGTGACAAAAAAGAAGTCCTCTGCAGATGAGGTCTACACCAGCCTTACTAGGGGCTGGTTCAAGCAAGCCTGAGCCAGCCCTAACTGTGAGCTCCATCAGAGGAAAATAAAAACTGTTTTATTCGTCTGCTCTTAAGAAAAGAGTCTTATTTAACTTTTCTCTGTTTTCTTCTGTTTGTTTGTTTTATGTTGGATGTGATTTTATGTTTTTGTTTGCTTGAAGCTGATTAAATTAAAGTAAATAAAACATTAATTAATAATTAATAAATAAATAAAAAATAAATAACTGTTTGTCTCTCT
>NW_024628769.1:0-3494 GCF_008729295.1 Plectropomus leopardus | reverse complement strand
CCATTGAAACCCATTCAAACTGACATTTTTGATCCCACAGCCATCAGAGCAGAAAAACAGGACTTGTATTATTTCTGGGTGTCATTCTGGGCTTTTGACTCTGAATTTGTCATTTTGACTATTTTCCACCTGATGAGGTCATTTTGACCATATTTGGCATCTGGAGGAAATACATGCTATTTCCACTAGGTGACCTGTCACAGTCAATGTAGCTGCTGATCACTGACATATCCCAGACTGTGAAAAAAAATCTAATTTGCATGTAGCATGCTGAAAATATTTCTTATTTTGTTTTTTTTTTCATATAAAAACATGGTGGCATCATCGCAAAAACATGGCATTAAAATGGTTAAAATTCAGAAAATGAATGAATATTTGATATTTATGATTAGGACTGATGTTTGTTAAAAAAAATAACCTCAATGAAAGAATAAAATAATGTTAATGTATAATTTTTTAAAGCTCGATTTTGAAAGCTCATTTTGTGCACAGAGTGATATGAGCTGGCCCGAAGGGTTAATATGGAGCTTCTTTGTTTCCAGCTTTAGAGGAGTCGATGTTCAGATGATCACATGACGTCTCCTCGTCTTGGCAGCGTGTTTCCCTGAAAGCATGAAAGATGTTCTCAGATTAAAAAGCTTTGATGCGCCTGGTGAATAACACTGATGTGTAAATCAAGACGAGCGTTGGAAACTTGCCTCAAACTGACCACAAACACTTTTCTTTTTTATACTTTTTGTCTCATTGAAAATAGCCAGTCGGCTCTCGGTTATCTATAAATCTCGTCTAGCTGGGAGCTGCTTTTCTCCATCTTTGATGATGACTTGTGAACCCGGTGAACTCGTGCGTATAAAGAGATTTTGAGGGGTGGGCTTTTCACATCCAGTGAGCTGCATTAAGCATCGCTCAGTGCGTCGACCTGAGAGGGATTCGGCTTCAGAGGTTTCAAAGAGCTTCTGATCTCTGAGGCAGAGCCGGTTCAGTCAAGGAGACACGACAAGTCGACATCCATCAAGATCTCTCGTCACAGTTAGCAGCAATGCTTCAAAGCTGATTCACATTCAGAACCAGCGCGACTCGATCCCCAGAAGTCCTGATTCTGCTGTTTGCTGATTGATCACGCTGCTGCTGCAAATGAGCAGCGAGTTACTGTGGACAGTTGGCCTTTTGAACCATGTTGTTCCACAAAGTTTTAAAGTAACATGATAATTATTGTTTGCATGATCTGTACAAAAACAGAGTTTCATATCAACCAGTTGTGGTTTCACAAGATGTTTATGTGCTACACCAATGATATTCAACCTATGGCCCCCGATGCTGGGTGGGCCCCCCAAACCATCGTCTGATTCTCATCCTGGGAATAGTTTTTGTCCTTTTAGTCTCCATAAGGGGCCAGAGTGCATAAAACAGCAACAAAATAGAGCTTGTTGATCAGAAAAAGAGCCAGTGGATGATCTCCCACACCCACAACAGGGATCCTAGATAAGACCTTAATGTCCTAAAATCCTACAAATGTCCTAAAATCCTATAGAAAAGACCCTCAGTGCTGCTTCAGAACAGCAGCAGCAGCTGATTGTTGGCCATCAGCTTCATTTTCCAACACAAGTAGATTAAAACTCTGTTGCAAGCATTGAATACTTACAATAATTTGCTCCAAATCTGAGACAGAATCAAAACTAATTTTGGAGTTTTGTCTTGCCCCCTCAATGTCATTGCAAAAAAGGCCTAAAAATATTGCAACTTGCATCACAACCTTTTTGAAAAAGCTGCTGTGAAATCAGACGTTGGGTAAAATCCTGGAAGGAACAGTAAACTGAGCCGTCGTCTGTCCCTGAGCATCCAAATGTGACCCTGGAGAAGTCCACAGAGCGTCTACGTTTGACCTGAAGAGCCACTGACCAAGTAGACGGTTTGGAAGTGAGAATGTTTTCAATATTCTGCAACTTTGGATTCGATTTGTGCTACATTTTGTATGAAAATCAAACTACTGTGAGCGTGTTAGCTCGCTGATGTTAGCATTTCTCTCAAAGCCCCGCAATAGGTGGGTTTCCATTAACACTCAAACTGTGCAAATTGAAAGAATAAAAAATATGTTCAATGGTAAAAAACATCAATTTCGAAATAACGTGTAAAGGATTTTACGCTTGCATGAGGTGGCGATTTCAGGTGATTCACATTTGTTTTTAATCGAAATTTCAAAAATATCGCTTCAGTTTTGTTCAAATCTGTGATGGAAACAGAGCTGGTGCAGCCTCAGAGCTGCCGGCTCGACTGCACACTCTTCATCTTGTATTCTGTCGGATCACACATGTCGCTCCTCGGCTCGTCACGTGTGTGTATATATACTGTATATATATATATATATTCTGTAGGTTGTGTGTGCAAAGTGCTGGACTAATGGACCAGAGTCTCCGAAACAGTGGCAGATACGAGTCCCAGTGTGACTCCCGGAGCAGGTGAGCTGTCACCGTCTCACATGTCCGCCGTGCGTCTCTGTGCTGGGATGGACGTGTGCTCAGTCTGTCCTCTGACGGTGACCTGGTTCCACTGACTGGGTTCACTGGGAGGTGTGAATCCTGCACGGCTCACATCCAGGCGTCACAGTCGCTGCAGCTAATTGGATTATTTCTGTGTTTTGAAGACAGAAAAGTTCAAAGAGGAAACGTGGGCGTTCAAAGCAGCGAGCCTAAAGGTGTAAAAACGAAAAAACGCGGCGGAGCACAAAACTGAACGAGGTGAACTCTGAAGTGTGTGAGGTCAGCGGGTCAGAGGGCTTTAAGGAGATCAGACTGTTCTGCTCTCAGTTATCCTGTTAACACGATAACACGAGCAGCGCGGGACTCTCCTGCAGAGACAATGGGAGCTTCGTGGAATCGAAGCTTCGTGGAACAATTTTGTTTGGGAGCTTGACTCGCCTCGCATTTTATCGGTTGTAGCCGACCGGCCAATCAGACGAGCCGTTGGGTGTGGAGTCATACACGAATCCATCCAGTCCCCTCTCGACACCGCCGCTTGTTGCCAGGGTTGTTTGTGCCCTGCAGGGGGAGAGGTGGAAGTAGAGCAGAAAATGTTGACGGAGGATAGACGGGCTGTAGATCCGCCACCTGAGAGCAAACATCACACACACACACACACAAACACACACACGGTTTGTTGTAGATGAATAATGAGGACTTCAAGAAGCAGCAGGTAAAACTGAGCGGGGAAACCCTGAAGTGATGCATAAAGAGTGCCAATTACTGCAGTTTTCTGCAGCTGGTTTCATGCATTTCTTTTCCCCAAAGTTTCCGCTTTTCAGAGTTCATACAAGGTGCTTGAGATGCTTGAAGACCTTAAATTTAGAACTTATGAATTTAAGAACTGAAATACCTTGGTCCTTAAAAAGTGCTTGATTTAACTTGAGGTGCAAAATAATTTTAAATTATTTTATACAATAACAATGAGCTACAAAAAAATGATCCTAAAATTTGCAAGAAATCATGAAAAAGTACTAG
>NW_024628768.1:0-3664 GCF_008729295.1 Plectropomus leopardus | reverse complement strand
TTGGCCCTGTTTGAAGGGATTTGATGCTGGTACAGTTTAAATAAAACAAATGTTCTGAATGTATATGTTGCATCTGTAATTATTTATACATTTGATTATACATTATTGGTTCTAAATTACACATTTGAGCTACATTATAAACTATTGCAGTGTGCAAGTTTAAATTCCTCTTGAATTATTCTTCTATATACTAACTTACCCCAATTAAAGTGCATTCTGTGTAAGAACTTACAGTAGAGTCATTACAATGTAAAATTATAAGTTAGTGCAATTTACGGAACAGTTAGTAGAAGTAAGTATGAAGTGTTATTACAATGTAAAATATTAAGTTAGAATTTAGGAGAGAGTCAGCACAAATAACAATTAAAAGTTATTACAATGTAAAATTATAAGTGAGTCCGACTTAGGAGAAAGTTAACTGAACTAAAGATTAAAAGTTATTACAATGTAAAATTATAAGTTAGCAGAACTTACTGTTGAGTTGATAAAAATCAAAATTCAGAGTTGAGCAAACTCAGAAGCAAAACTTAAAATATTTAGTTTAATTGTCCAACTTAAAATTTTATCGAAGTTTGTTGCCTTGAAATTTTGAGTTGATCCAACTTTTCTTTTTTTGCAGTGTAGAGCCCATTATCACAAAACATGGTTTGCCTCAGAGGGCTTTACAGTGTACGACATCCCTCTGCCCTTAGACCCTCACATCACCAAAGGAACAACTCCAGAAAAAGAACCCCTGTAATGGGGAAAAAAAAGGAAGAAAAAAAAGGAAGAAACCTCAGGAAGAGCGGTAGAGGATGATGAGGGATCCCTCTTCTAGGACGGACAGACGTGCAATAGATATCGTAAATAACAAATGAAATACAATCATGGCAAAAAAGGAAAGAGAAAGAGAGAGGGGAGGACAGGGGGAGAGAGGTTGAGAGAGGGGGAGAGAGGCACAGTGATAGTAGAAACAGATACACTTCATATAACAATAACGACAGGTGTGAAATTATTAATTGCACTCTATGATGACGTTGAGGGTAATGATAAGAGTCTCATGCACATGTTCATAGGGAGGTATCCAAAGGCAAGATGACAGCATCGGCGCAACCAGGACCAGACCACGATCAGGGCGAGCGGGGGGCACAGTATAAGGACACAGCCACAGCACGAGCACAACCAAAGGCAGGGTTGCAGCATCAGCACAGCTATCACCACGGTCAGGCACAGTCAAGGTTACGGCCAGGATCCAGGAAAACTAGGAAACAAGGGAGCAGGAATGCTCCCGAGAGGCAACAGGATTAGCGTAGTGCAGTTCAACAGACCGTAATTGCGAGCCCCAGGTAGTGACAGTACCACATGGCTATCACAGATGTAAGGCTAAGCTAAACTACTGAGGCTAAGCTAAGCTTGCAAATGGCAATGCAGTTAACAGACATGCATGATTTTCCGATGGCGGCATTGAGAGAGGGAAAAGGAGCTCAGCGTATCATAGGAAGTCCCCTGGCAGGTTAAACCTATGTCAGCCTAACTATGGGCTGGTCCAGGCAGCCTGAGCCAGCCCTAATTATGAGCTTTATCAAAGAGGAAGGTCTTAAGTCTACCCTTAAAAGTTGAAACGGTGTCTGCCTCCCTGACCGAAACTGGAAGATGGTTCCATAGGAGAGGAGCGTGGTAGCTGAAGGCTCTGGTTCCTATCCTACTTTTGGAAACTTTGGGAACCACAAGTAACCCTGCATTATTAGAGCACAGTGATCTTGAGGGTTGGTAAGGAACTATGAGCTGCGACAGATAGGACGGAGCCTGACCATGTAGAGCTTTGTAAGTAAGGAGGAGGATTTTAAATTCAATCCTGGATTTCACAGGGAGCCAGTGCAAAGAAGCTAAAACAGGAGAAATATGATCCCTTTTCTTTCTTCCCGTTAGAACACGAGCAGCAGTGTTTTGCACCAGTTGGAGAGATTTGTTGGGGCAACCAAATAATAGGGAGTTACAGTAATCCAGCCTAGAGGTGACAAATGCATGTACTAATTTTTCAGCATCTGTTTGGGACAGGATATGTCTAATTTTTGCGATGTTACGCAAGTGAAAGAAAGCCGTCCTTGAAGTTTGTTTTATATAAGTGAATGTGAGTGAAGAATTTACATAAAGTTGTTGATAGCATAGTTCATGATGTTAGATGTAGCTGTGGTGTTGTGGAAAGAAGAATAATATGAGTAGACGTGTTAGAGCATTGTAATACTTTGTTGGTTGTAGTATAAGTAGAGTGAGCAATGTAGTTGTATTTGGTGTAGGACAAGAGGATTTGTGTTATTGTAGTTAGTATTAATGCATGTGAAAGTAGACTACATTTGTGACCAAAGTATTAATATTAGTAAAGTACTACTAGTATTAGTAAGTTATGTTATGTTTGTATTAAGAAAATGTGTGTTGCCTACAGGTAGTAAATACATGGCGAATTACGAAAGGGTTAGCATGTGTGTAGGCATCAACATTAATAAAGAGGTCACATAGAAGTCTGTGTTAGTTGTGAAACAAAACAGGATGGTGTAGTAAAACTACAAAACAGCAATGATTGCCTCAACAGAGATAAAGAATGCACATGAGCACTCTCTCTCTGTCTCTGTCGGCAAACAAAGCTGAACATAAGTTAAAAGTAATTGTTATATGCAGTGTTAGAAATGCTGCAAAGCAATCATGTAGCCTCCACAAAGATGAAGAATGTACGCAAATGTTCACTCTCTCTGTCTCAGCTGGCAAACAAAGCTGGATGGTCTATTAAAATCTACAGCAAATACATCTGTGAATGTAACTTGCAGTGTAAGAATCACTACAAAACAGCAATGATTGCCTCAATAGAGATAAAGAATGCACATGAGCACTCTCTCTCTGTCTCCTTTGGCAAACAAAGCTGGATATGGGTTAAACGTATTTCTAATTAGCCTCAACAAGATAAAGAATGCACGCAGATGTTCACTCTCTCTCTGTCTCCATTGGCAAACAAAGCTGGATGATCTATTAAAATCTACAGCAAATATATATGTGCATGTAAGTAGTAGTGTAAGAATCACTACGTGACAGCAATGATTGCCTCAACAGAGATAAAAAATGCACATGTGCAGTCTCTCTGTCTCCATCGCCAAACAAAGCTGAACATAAGTTAAAAGTAATTGTAATATGCAGTGTTAGAATCACTGCAAAGCAGCCATGTAGCCTCAACAAAGATAAAGAATGCACGCAGATGTGCACTTTGTCTCTGTTTCAGTTGGCAAACAAAGCTATCTATTAAAATGCTAAACAGTGTTACAATTCTGCATAATTGGCAGTTTTTGAATCTCTACTAAGCAGAAATGTTAACTGAAAGAACGATAAAAGCTAACAATGTGTGCAATCTTGCTCTGTTTTTGTTGTCACAGTGGTGGACATATTTGTTTAAGTAGCTTTCATCCAAAGTCCTGAGTGATTGGGTAAGGTCATGTTAGGTTACTACACTGAATGTACATAATACACCTTCATGATCACTGAAATATGTTGGGGTCATGTTTGCCTCCACCTGATACTGTGTAGTTTTTTCATAAATATGGTCGATTAATGTGTCCCTTTTTGTTGTGGGCTCGGTGACAGTTTGAATGTATTGTAGTGGACTGCCTTGGCGTGGTCATTACATTTGTCCCTCTGAGGA
>NW_024628767.1:0-1964 GCF_008729295.1 Plectropomus leopardus | reverse complement strand
TTGTGAAATTTTAACCCTTTTTTGTGGTTGCAGGCTTCAAATAAGCCTACTCGGGTTTTTCCCCTGCTTGCACTCTGTATATTGTGTTATTTTTGTCATTTTGCGTGTTTTCAATTGTGGCAAAAATAAAACCTAACCTAGCCTAAATCATGTTTGACGTTTGTCCGGTTACATTGTTAGTCCCTAAGAGATAAATCCAGTTATCTTATATTTGACTGATATTGATTTAAAGTTCATAAAAGTCAGATACGGAGAAAAACAGACTGGTTTTAGCTCAGCAGCTTTTGAACTAACCTTGCAGACGGCTCTGAGATGATGAGCTCTGACTGTCGCAGATTTCTCCTCAAAAGCTTTCGCCCTCGCCTCCTCAGCGAGACTTCTCAGAAACAGCAGAGTCAGGAGTTCAATCTAAGACAAAGCGAAGAAATAAACATTTGTATAAATCAGCGGATTTTGTCTGTTATGCTAGTTAGCATTAGCCATAAACAAAGCGAACAGTCACAAACAACCGCGTCGTTAGCTCGTTAGCACTACTTACCATCGCTTCTGACGTCGGCCTCACGTTTATGTTGGTCTTCGTTTTCGTTTTGATAATGTATTTCAACTTGGGCGCCTTCTTCATCATTTTGACAAATGTTTAGGGGTGACTTCAGCGCAACAAAAAGTTTGTTACCGTCTTTCAATCTCCCGCTTCTCTCACTTCCGGTTAAACAGATTCTTCTTCGTGCCTTCAAATTAGCGCTTGTTGCCGTTACTGCCATCTGCAGTTTATTTCGAAGCAGCGAATTAAAATTTTTGTGTTCAAAGCGAGAACGCGACACTTTGCATTTAAGCATAAAACAAAACCTCAATAATAATAAAAAATAATACAAAACACACTGACGATATAAGTGTAGTGTGGAGGTATCAGTGTTCACTCTGGCTCGTTGTGTTGTTTATGCTGCCACCCAGCGGCTGCTTTGGATCATTACATCATCATTCTGTTTCCGGGGCAACGGACAGCAATGGCGACCACCACGGAGACATCAGCCGGCATGAGCAAAATGCTGCAGTTTATGAAACTTATCGGACAGCTCAAAGTAAGACTCACGCCCAAACTCTGGATAATTTTCTGCGGTTCTGGTCCCTGACCGAATATAAGAATCAAAACACATTAAAAGACCCAGTGCGTAGCTTTTCCTGTCAGACTGCTTTGCTGCTGCTGGTGTTTTTGTTTTGTTTTTTTTAACCACAATTTATTGTAATTTCATCAATATACACTGCATTCAGTATGTCAGGTTTACAAAATTCAACAGTATAAAGAATTTATAATAATACAGAAAATATCCCAGGGGTACAAAAATCAATACATAATAAAACTTTTTTTTCAGTTAATACAATTAAATAAATTTAAATAGTCAAGCGTCTTAACAGCTTTGGGGCTTGAGGAGGTCCGAATAGATTCTGAATATTGCTGTAACTCCAATAGAAACAGTTTAAGTAATGGCTTTTTAGAAGTGTATTTATATTTATGGATATGAAATTTAGCTAAAATAATAAGCAGGTTAATTATTAGTATTCATTCTTTTTAGAGCTGCATACATTGTAGAATCCAAATAATACATCCACATACATAAGAGCAAAGCTATTCAGGATATGAGATTGTACATATCGAATAAAGTCTTTCCAAAATGTCACCGTACTGGGGCATTTCCAAAATACATGAACAGTAGTTTCATTGTCCTGATTACAAAAACAACTACAGTCTATGTCTTTATGAAGGGATTATTTTGCAGGGTAGCAGCGGTGTGCTGGTGTTAATACACTCAGACTGTGCTGTGTGACTCACCACATACACCAAGGTTATTGTGATTAGGTAATACTAAACTAAAAAAATAAATTAAAAAAATAAAATTATATGTTAAAAAATATTGCAGTTAACTGAAATAAAAAATAAAAAGGAAAAATTTAGAAAAAAGTGTCTG
>NW_024628766.1:0-3265 GCF_008729295.1 Plectropomus leopardus | reverse complement strand
TAATTTTAATTTAAAAAAAAAAAGTTTATCTTTTTTTCCTTTAATTTTTTTTCCTTTTTGTAATTTTTAAATCTTTTTCGTGATTTTTGGATAAATAATTTGGGAACGATTTTCCTTTAAACATTATTTTGTGATGCCGGCGTGTTCGGACGGTGGATCTGATGTCACACGGACAGAAAAACTATGGATAAAAACACTGAGGGTTTGTTCCAATATCCCTCCTCGGCTCCTCGACTCCTCGGCTCCTCCATCTTCTATCCTCGATCACTTGACCCGCAAACCGATCAGGACCGAAACACGTAAGGACATCCCAACTGTCGAATGCACTCGGAGGAGTCTGGGAGCGGAGGAGGCGGGAGGCTCTCGGAGGAGAGGGAAGCGAGGATACATGAGGGCGGCCTTCACGGAAGTCTTTTACCGGGCGACGCGCCCCCGCGAGCGGATACCGGCTAATGATCGGACCGCGGCCGCGGCCGATCAGACCGATCTGACGCGCCGACATCACCGCATCACTCCCAACTTTTCCACGTTAATGTTTCCTGATCCACCATCTTTTTCTCGATCTGTCGTTTCCCTCCTAAACTTTGATCAAAACACCGATCGTCATTTCAAACAGTCACACGAGAGGCTGATCGCTCCTGAGCGCCGCTTTGATGAGTTAGCGCATTTACATTTTCCCCGAAACATTTAGTCCGCTTAATAATTTCCAGTGTTAGAAAGACACCGCGGTCATATCAGCTGATCAGCTGATCGCCGTCATCAGAAACGGACGTCCCTTCACGTCTGTCCAGAGGACAGGACGTCTCGTTTGTCTAAATACATGTCTCTGTCCTCGCATCTCCTGTGGGTGGGACTAAGACGTGAGGAAGAGATGCGAGTGAGGGAAACAGGGATGCGAGATGGCCACAGTCTGACACAACCGACCAATCACAGAGCGTCTGTCGGAGCACAGAGGTCAAAGGTCAGAACCCCACAACAAAGAGGAGCCTCTGTTTCCATCCGTGTTCTTCTTCTTCTTCTTCTTCTTCTTCCTTCCTCTTCTTCTCCGTTTGAGTCGGAGCCACAAAAATGTCCCCCGATAATCCCTCTATTGTGTGTCTGACACACACACACACACACACACACACACACACTCTCTCTTCAGTAAATGCTAATGAGCTGCAGGCTCTGCTCTGACCTTTGACCTCACAGATGGAAAAAATGAGAAGACCAGGATGAGGAGGAGGAGACGCACTGAGCATGCTCCACAGTGATTTGAGGATCAATCAGTGATGTCATCAATAATCACTGATCAGCTTCATCGAGTCGTATTATTCTCACACACTGCAACACACACACACACTGCAACACACACACACACACACACACACACACTGCAACACACACACACACACACTGCAACACACACACACACACACACACACACACACACACTCACACACTGCAACACACACACACACACACACTGTGGACACACACACACACACACACACACACACACACACACACACATACTCACACCCTGTGGACACACACACACAAACACACACAGTGACACCCCGTGTGTGTGTGTGTGTGTGTTACCTGGATATTGAGGCTGGAAACCACCACGTCTCCAGTGGGTGTGATGATCGGCAGGTTCTCACAGCGGATCCCTGTCTCCACACTGATCACCTGACCTGCACAGGTACACACAAACACAGGTACACACACACACACACACACACACACACACAGGTACACACAGTTTGTGTTTTATTGTTGTTGTTTTCTGTTCAGTGAAAATATTTAGCCCTGAGTGTTGTCTGCAGGCAGGCAGCCTGAGACAACACTCAGGGCAAAAAGTCATCAGCTGAGCTCCCACCTCTGATCTCCAAACGACCACACACTCTCTGACCATGCTGCACCACAGCACCTCCTGCTGCTCCTCCTGCTGTTCCTCCTGACTCCTCCTCCCTGTCTGCAGAGCGCCGGTACACTCCTTCATTCACATCCTCAAACACGTCCAACATCTCAGAGACACGGGAGGTGTATCCTGCCAGCTCCGTCACCTGCAGGAGGACATACAGGAGGAGGTGCTGAATACAAAGCTCTATTTATACATCTATTAACAGACCTATTCATACATCTATTTATGAATCTAGCTATACATCTATTCATACATCTATTTATAAATCTATTTATACATGTATGTATAAATCTTCTCATATATCTATTTATACATCTATTCACTTATTAATTTTCATCTATTTATACATCTTTATCTAAAGGTTTATTAACTCCTCTCTGCTCTGATCAGGTTTCCCTGAAAGCTTCTCTGACATGATGACAGACCACAAATAAAACTGAATGACTGAGAGAGAGGAGGAGAGGAGGAGAGGAGGAGAAGGTGAGAGGAGGAGAAGGAGAAGGAGGAGGACAGGTGGAGAGGAGAAGGAGGAGGAGAGGGAGAGGGAGAGGAGAAGGAGAGGTGGAAAGGAAGGGGAGGAGGAGAGGGAGAGAAGGAGAAGGAGGAAGAGAGGTGGAGAGGAGGGGGGGAGGAGGAGGAGGGGGAGAGGGAGAGGTGGAGAAGGAGCAGGAGGAGGAGAGGAAGAGGTGGAGAGGAGGAGTAGGAGGAGAGGGAGAGGAGGAGAGGTAGAGGAGGAGGAGAGGGGGAGGAGGAGGAGAGTTAGAGAGGTGGAGAGGAGTAGGAGGAGGAGGTGTAGGATGTGCACCTCCTTGTAGGAGCTCATGATCCTCTCTACGGCGTCGGCAGCAGCGTTGAGGAGATTTCTAGCGGTGGTGAAGGCCTGAGTCCTCTCACTGACCAGATCCTCCTCCTTCATCACCAGGGCCGCCTGCTTCACCTCCTCCGAGTCTGACACAGGTCACAGGTCACCACAGGTAAACACAGGTCACCACAGGTCACAGGTCATCACAGGTCACCACAGGTCATCACAGGTCACCACAGGTCATCGCAGGTCACAGGTCATCACAGGTCACCACAGGTAAACACAGGTCACCACAGGTCACAGGTCATCACAGGTCACCACAGGTCATCGCAGGTCACAGGTCACCACAGGTCACAGGTCATCACAGGTCACAGGTCATCACAGGTCACAGGTCATCACAGGTCACCACAGGTCATCGCAGGTCACAGGTCATCACAGGTCACCACAGGTCACAGGTCATCACAGATCACCACAGGTAAACACAGGTCACCACAGGTCACAGGTCATCACAGGTCACCACAGGTCATCGCAGGTCACAGGTCATCACAGGTCAC
>NW_024628765.1:0-3394 GCF_008729295.1 Plectropomus leopardus | reverse complement strand
AGCCTGAGGGGGTGGGCCTGAATCACACACTCCTCCTCCTGCTCCCATTCATCCTGGAACACACACACACACACACACACACACACACACACATGCACACACTCTCTGAAACACTAAATCCAGGACCGGGGCTTGGCCACCCTTCTCGTGCAGAGCGACACTGGAAAAAGTTATGAACCTGATCTGCGTGTCTGGAGGCAGCAGAGGTCATTTAGAGAACTCGCTCCCTCTCCCTTTTTTTCTCGCTGCACTTCCCTCGCCGTCCCCCCCTCCGCCCCCCCACCCGCCTCTCGTTAGCACGCCCCGGCTACACATGCATGACACACATTTGAAATGCAAAGCACAGGGTGGCAGAGACAAAGTCATCTGATACACTATCGCTCGCTAAACACATCCTCGAAACATCAAAGAGGCGAGCAGCGATGATGGAGACCTGACTCCGTCGCACACACGCCACCGCGTGACCTCCCAGCCGCTCCGAAGTCCGAGCACTGAGAGGGTTAACCGCCAGTAAACACGTCAGGAGTAGATCTACCAACTCCAGCAACCAGTAACGGATCACATCCACGTCTGTGCGCGCTCACATGAAGCCGCGATCGTTGGTTTAAATGTCGATTTCGCTGCAAAGAAGCAAAAAAATTCGAAAAGCTTCACACAGAAGATCTCTGCAGTCAGCACCGTTTCCAGATTACGGTCACCGATTCAGGATCTGGCCAAAAGTCCCCTTTTCGTTTAAAAAACACATTTGTTCTCTTCGGCGTGCTCGGACCCCGTTCGAGAGTTCGAAGTTTATGGTTTTTTTGCCTTTCTGTAAACAGTCTTTTATGTTTTATGTTATTTACGTTTTATTTTATGTGTTTATGCCGTGAATGCTAAGTACACTTTAAATGAAGTATAAATAAAATAAAAGTAACTAAAATAACTAATATAAAAGTGTTTTTGATGTCGTAGTGAAGTTGACCTTTTGGATTTAAAATGTCATTGCTTAATCATTTTATCCTTTTTGACTTTTTTTGTAAAGTTTTGTCATAATTAGCCAAATAATTCTTGAGTTTTGGCCAAAAACATGTTTTGTGAGGTCACAGTAACCTTTGAACTGCACATTTAATCAGTTTATTTTCAGTCCAAGTGGACGTTTGTGCCAAATTTGTAGAATTACCCTCACGGCATTCTTGAGATTTTGTCTTCACAAGAGTGAGACAGATGAGGTCACGGTAATCTTGACCTTTGAACACCAACTTTAATAGGTTCATTCTTGAGTTGATGTTTGTGCCAAATTTGAGGAAATTCCATCGAGGCAAACGGATATTGCGTTCATGATAATGAGACAGACTCAAGGTCACACTGACCTTAATTTTTTACCACCAAATTCTAATTATTTTATCCTTATGTTCAATTGGACGTTTGTGCCAAATTTGAAGACATTCTCTTTTGGTGTTCTTGAAATATCATGTTTACAAGAATGAGACAGATGCAAGGTCACACTCACCTTGACCTTTGACCCATGAATACAAAAATCTAATAAGTTTATTGCTGAGTCCAGGTGAGCCTTTGTGCCAAATTTGAAAATGTTCCCTCAAGGAAATCTTGAGATGTCAAGTTTACAAGAATATGACATGCAATGTCACAGTGACCTTGACTTTTGACCACCAAATTCCAGTTAGTTTATTGTTGAGTCCAAGTGGATGTTTTTGCCAAATTTAAAGAAATTCCCTAAAGGTATTCTTGAGATTTTGTGTTCACAAGAATAAGACCGATGAGGTCAAAATGACCTTGATCTATGACCACAAAAATCTTGTCAGTTCAACCTTAAGTCTGACAGAAAGTTTGTGCCAAATTGATTGACCTTGACCTTTAAACACCAAATTCTAAGAAGTTCATCATTGAGTCCATGTGGATCTTTTTGCCAAATCTAAAGAAACTCACGTTTTATCGCATTCATGAGAATGAGAGAGAATCAAGGTCAAACTGACCTTGACCTTTGACCTATGACCACTAAAATCTAATCAGTTCATTGTTGTGTCCAAATGAACATATGTGCCAAATTCGAAGGATGGGTGCTGGATGGATGTCTGTATGACGGACAAAAAAACAAAACAGAAACGTGTTGACCAGCGCTCAAAAGCTCAGTAGTTTAAAAAATGATATTTTTGACATTTTGAGTTTTTTTGACACTGTTTTCTGACACACTGAACAATCTCTTAAACAACTGAAGCTTTTTAAGCACGTGAAAAAACCTCTAAAATTAATCACAGCTGTAACTATGGAGACACACTTTGATCGAAGCAGAACTTGACTGTAATGAGGATAATTAGCTGAGCCACCTGGGCTGAACTGCAGGAAAAAGATGTAAAGAGTCTCCGGCAACACAAACATGCCAGACCTTCCTCTGACGCTTCGTTTTTAAAAACCTCGGCTGTGAGAAAAGTGTCCGACCTCACAGAGGAGCCGCTCTTGATTTATTGTTTGCATTGCACTCAATCACGAGATTCAGGGAATAATCCGCCTTTGAGAGGGAGAAGACGACGTTTTTGGAGGTTTGGTATCGGTGTGTTGACACATTCCTACAGCAGGGACGAGACTATAACGAGAGGAGGGAGAGAAAGCGTAATTTCTCTCCGTTTGTGGCCACAGCATGGCGGAGGATTTTTTTTTATCATTTTCAGCAGCGACGGGCGGCAACACAGAGACTCGGGGGAAGCCAATTAGAGGGCCTTTCCCGGCCTTTTAAGAGGCAGATAATGTTCTTGTTTTCATAAAGCATCCTGTTATTTAATCAGGCCTGTAAGTGAGAGCCTGACAACCTCCTCCTCCTCCTCCTCCTCCTTCTCCTCCTCCTCCTCCTCCTCCAGTGGAGAGCAGCCTCCCTCCTCTCCTCCCCTCCCATCATTCCTGCCCTGAGCCCTCCATCTCATTCAACAGCTCTTGTAAGCCTCCAGGAATTCATTCTTGGAACAGGCCGTGCAGTAAGCCGTGTCTTTCTGCAGAGCAAACACACACACACACACACACACACACACACACACACACATGCACGCACACACACACACACACACAGAGCCAGCACAGTGACACACACACTGTCTGTAGAGGAGACACAGATAAAGTTTAAAATGTCGCAAACACGTTGTCATCCTCTGCGGTTTTTATCGGTCTCTCATTGATTTATCTCATTTATCTGCTAATCCAAACAGCGCTGTTAACCCTTTGAAATGTGGGCCGACATCAGCTTTCCTGTGCTGCATTCAGACGCCTTTTACAAGCTGTTTAACCCTTTGAAACCTGAGCAAATTGGTTTGATTTCTCTCAAAAACACGAGGGGTTAAAGGCAGTGAGCAACTTGGAAACAAATGACCCTCAAATTGCAAAAGAAAAAAATTGGTAAAAGGTGAAG
>NW_024628764.1:0-4310 GCF_008729295.1 Plectropomus leopardus | reverse complement strand
ACTAATTTTTCAGTAATTTTCTTAGACTTTTTAGTAAATTCTTGCTAAGTTTTGAGTCATGTCTTGTTGCTCATTGCCTTCACGCCATGCATGTGTAGTTTAGTGTTGTAGTTTTAGTGAGCTTTTAGAGGTGTTGATTTGTGGAGAGAGCCAAGCTTTCTATTAACCCTGTTAAAAGTCTTCATGCTAAGCTAAGCGGCTTGCATGTTGCTTCATATTTACGGTTTTGACTTAAGAATGGTTTTAATCCTCTCATCTAACTAAGAGAGTAAGTCTTAAAATATTGAACTTTTTCTTCAAGGATGCTATTGTGGTTTGCAACCTTTGGGTCAGCCCCTCGCTTCAGGCCTGTATGTACGGCCATATGTAGCTATATCACAAAGGAAACTCACTCTTTGGTTGGACTGCTTACAACAATATAGGCCCTACAATCTGTGACGAATCGTCGTATTAACGGACGTTCAGACTGTAATCAAAGTTGGTTCCTGCGGGATGCTTCAAGGAATTTGTGACACTTGAAATACAATCCAGGAAGTTCCAGATTCAGTTAACAGAACTGGGAATCTGAAGACTTTTCAGTCGCCAAAACACAATGAAGTGGCTCATGAAGCTATGAGACGCTATTTTGCAACTTGGGAAGGTTATCACACTGGGGATTTTTCATTTTTTGTTGGGACCATTGTGAGGTAAAAAGTAGTACATGACCTTTGACTATGCTTACCTCAAAGGTTCATATAACCCAAAAATGTTGGTACTGTGAAGTATGGGAGGAGGAATACTGAAAGATCACTAATATTGAAAGTTCATGTAATAATAATCTTTATTTGTGTAGCACTTTTCGTTCATAAAATGCAGCTCAAAGTGCTTTACACGTAAGAGTGATAAAAAATTAAACCTAAAAATATATAGAAATATTTATGCTTATTATAAAATGAATAAATAAAATACAATAAAATAAAATTGTACAGCACATGGATACCGAAACTCTGGAAATAAGTTGCAGGCAGGCCAGAGGTGGGAAACAAATAAAAGAATTATATAATTATAAATATGAATATATCAGTATAAATATAATTATACATAGACGGGCCCTGTATCATATCACTGTAACCGGTTCTTCTGCTTCTGTTTTGACTTACTGCAGTACGATCAGTTAACTTTAATTCAGTCAGCTCAGTATTTATCTTTACCTGCAGTCCGTCTCTGATATTTTAGCCTGCGAGTA
The DNA here is from genome assembly GCF_008729295.1 of Plectropomus leopardus. Classification (NCBI taxonomy): domain Eukaryota; kingdom Metazoa; phylum Chordata; class Actinopteri; order Perciformes; family Serranidae; genus Plectropomus; species Plectropomus leopardus. Next base: position 3,085 of record NW_024628764.1, on the reverse strand, counting down.
AAACGATGTTCCTGCTGTCTCACAGTCACAGTCGCAGTCAACCTCCGAGTGATTGAAGACTTTATGAATATCTTCTAGCATTCCTCTTTGCACCACTGGATAAATCTCAGTTGTGTTATGTGGAGTCACAGTGACAGGTAAATGAAAATGTCTGCGCCCTGAGCTGAGTGATGGTGATGTGGCGCCGACGAAATGGTGTTGAACTATGCCAGCCTCTGGCACAGCGTTCATGAAGGCGGTTAATCTCTCAGAGACACCTTTTGCTTTTGCTCTGTAGTGTGAAGGTCAAAGGTCGGCCGGTTGATACTGGTCGCAGATAAGTGGTGCCCATTCACATGCTGTAATTGCGTCAGGGTGAAATCGGGCTTTGATGTGACTGTGGAGAGGACGAATGCTGGAAAATGATAAACGGCCGTGACCTGGTAGACGGCACAATACGTGAAATCGGTTACGAGCGGCTGTCGTCATTAGTATCCATTAGCACCTAAATGGAGGGCATCAGTCATAAACACCCTGAGTATTGGGCACAGTTTGTGACAATATGGGACATTTTCACACATAATTTCCTTTAACCCTTTGAAATCCGGAGTGACATCACTTTCTTGTGCTGCTTTCAGATGCCTTTCACAAGTATTGAACCTTTGAACTCTGAGCAAATATGTGTGATTTTTCAGAAACATGGGAAAAAAGGCAACTTTGTAAGAAATGTTCCAGAAATTAGTCGGATTTAGAAAATTATTTTTTTTTTTAAAACTAGGGGAGAACTATATTTATTGATCACATTTACATTTTTAAAATTATGTTACAAAATTATTATAATAAGCACTTTTTCAAATCATTTCCTTGTTTTGTGTGTGTGTTTTTGAAACTTAAAAATAAACTAATATATATGTATATATATATATGGGTTTGTTTTTTTTTTTACACATTTTTACAAATTTTAGGGTTATTTCTTTCATTGCTCATTGTCTTCTCACCATGTTTTTAAAAGAAATCAAGCCAATTTGCTCAGGTTTCAAAGGGTTAACCAATATGTCAAGATGTTCCTTCATTTGTTCCCAATATCACTGCCTCAAAGCACAAACTATCAGTGTGCAAATAGAGCCACTGTGCACACGTACATGTATGTGTGAGTAAGCATGCTTGCGTGTGTTGCCTTGCCTCTGGCAGCCCTCTCCGTGTCCCGGCTCTGCTGAGGCCTGTCCAAACAGAGCTGCAGCCAAAAGCTCCTCCCGGGCTGCACAGAACAGGAAGTGGATTGTTTTATTTCGCAGGGTGAGCCTCTGAGGCCTCGATGCTGCTGTCTCCCACTCGCAGGGTTTTGAACCCATCACATAGTTCGGGTCAGTTGGCAGTCTGTGGAAATCAAAAGATACTGCTCCAGATTCCAGTATCAAAGTGGGGACAGTCTCTGCTCTCATTAAATATTCTGTCTTTTGTTGAAAATAATATTATAATAAATAGTTAAAGCATTTGCAACTGCAGCTGAAATGGATGATCATTTTAGGCCATCATGTTACATCATTTTCAGGAGTTTGCTTGCTTGTCTGCAGTCCAATCGCCAAAATTAATGTTTATATCCACAGCTTACTTAAATAAGGCATCAGGTCCACAGTCAGATGGAGGAGATGGGCCACACAACATGCAGACCAGCATGATAACATGCTATCAGCAAACAAAGGGAGAGACTGAGCCGGCCCAGCCCCAGGCCTCTTATCAGTTCAGGTGTGCCCTGACAGGTTAAAGCTAAGTCCCGCCCCCTTGGACAAGGCAGGAAGGAGGATTTTTATGGTGGGTTTGCAGAAAGGTACAATGCCAACATTTAACTCTGGCTGCTGGGATGTTGTGTTTAAATAAATGTCAAACATCTAGAAACAACAGGAGCGAGCACACTACTGGTGTTTGCTTCAGCTGCCTAAATTTTAACTTGAGTATTTTGCAAAACTTCTGCAGCTATAACTAAACACTGCACCAGAGGGAGTGAATCTTTGGGTTAAAGGAAGAAAATGTGAACAAACCTTGACTGAAAAATTAGATGGAACAAACCCAAGATGTTAATAAAACTTTCAAACAGGCAAACACACCCAATATTTCCAGTATGGCTACTGGTTATGCCAAGTCAAAATATCCATGGAAACATGTCTGGGTAGCAATTTCTTCTCTTGTTTTTTTGGATTTTCTCTGTAAATATAAACTCAGTTCAATAGTCTATTTTGACTTTGCAAATTGTGACAGGTATTAGCTTTAAAATGTCAGACGGAGATTTTAATTATGCAGAAATCCCCCAGTCCTGCATGGAAGAAATTATTTTTAGCAATCCATCTAAGTGCAACTAGTGACACTAATTCACATTTGTTATGAAACCAAACAGATGACAGTTTGATTTATAACTTCAGTGGTGATGATTCTTTATTATCTGACACTACTTAATGACAGGTTTGCTGTTGCTATGCATCCGGGCAGAGATTAAAAGTGGGCGTCGCGGGCAGACTCGACTCAAAACTTTTCGCCAGCAGCACTGAAAGATTAATTTCCCCTGATAAGTGGGTGCCCTCGTGAAGAGGATTGCTGTCAAGACTGTCTGGCAGAAAGTGGATGAGGTGAGGAGCCAAATGACTATATGCACAGCTGCTCCCAGGCAGCAGGGCTCCGGCTCATCCATCAGCTGCACTGCAAACTCATCCCCCACACAGCCTGCACCGACCAAACCAGTCTGCTCTCATCTGGGCTTATTGCACAAATGCCTCTTGATTTTGTTGGTTTTGTGGATCGTATTTTGTGCACAGGAAACCAGAAAAGCTTCATCCTTGTAGTTGTAAAATTCAGCCCTGCAGTCATCTTTGTTTGGCATGGTATTTTTTTCCTGCAGTTTATACACTTGATATACAACTCTGTAAACCCTGTGTAAGCAATTACACCTCAGCAGTGGAGCAACATATGTGCGGCAGGTTTGGATCGTTTCTTTAACCCTTTGAATCCTGAGCAACTTGGCTTGATTTTTCTTTCAAAAGCACGAGAAGAGGGCAATGACCAACATATGAAGAAATTACCTAAAAGCAATAAATTAGTAAAAAAAAAAAAAAAA
>NW_024628763.1:0-1695 GCF_008729295.1 Plectropomus leopardus | reverse complement strand
CTGAGAGACTGAAAAGAGTGGCATAACTTGAAGGAAGGATCAGGGAAAATGGAAGGTGAGGTGGGACAGAAGTGGGGGGGAGAAAAAGGAAATGGGTGGGAGGGAGAGTGCGTGGGGGGGGGTGAGTGTGTTGTGGTTCGACAGACAAGGGCCCAAGGTTTTAGATAGCCAAGGCGTCAGCAACTCCGCATAGCCAGACAGTGGTCAGACTTGCTACACATACAAACACACACACACATACACACAGATACAAAGTAAGTGTCATTAAGTCAGCCTGTCTCTGGTTATGTCTTCTTATCAGAAATGTGTTCATAAGCCCTGCTGATCAGATTCTACTGTGGTCCTGTGAGGACTTTCTGTTTGCTTTAATGCAACCCATAATCCTTTAATCTTGACCATAACCATGAAAAGCATTTTCTTCTGTAGTGCTGATGTATGTCTAGACATCACAAGAACAAATAAACTGGCTGCAGCTATGACTCAACCCTAAGCTCTCCTGTAATGCACTTCCTTGCACTTCCTTGCACTCTCCACATTCAGGTTCCTACAAGCTCAGGAGCAGATTTCAGAGGACACGGGGGACACATCTTCCTCAGTATTTAGAACATGTGCATTTGCTCCCCTGAATTAAAATGAAAGTAACAGAGGACGTTTATTTTGAAGAAGTGAGACATGTCATCCATAAATTGATGCTGAAAAACACAATTTTGTGCATATAAATTCACTGGAATGCGTGAAATCAAGTATTTGATGCTTAAAATGTTCTGGCAGAAGATCCTCAAAGCCCCTTTACATGCATGGGCAAGTCATTTGGTTCACCTACATTTAATCTAACATCACTATTTCAAAGTCACATGCATTCACTGAAACAGAAAGACAAAGACCACTTATCACTCAGTTTTTAACACACTACGATGCATGTCATTCTATACAATGAAAACAAACGCTTGAATGGTTCTTTGATATTTATTCATCAATTCACAGTGAGAAAGCTGGTATCATTTAGCCTAAATGCTTTTCAGTATTTAAGTATTTGTTTTGATTAGCTCCTGTTACGGTTGGTTTCATGTATGATATATAAAAATATGTTTAGAAATTTATAATTTGAAATTACAGATCATGAACATGCATGCTCTCTTCTTTTTCTCAGGCCAGCGTCGGAGTACTCCAGCCCATCAGGGCGTCCGCTGAGCTGCGTGGTGGACGAGAACACGCCAGTGATGACGCCTGTAAACGGGGCCGAGGCCAGCGGCCCGCCGGGCGAACAGCGGATTCACGAGAGACGGGTTCGATCGCAGCGGCATCGTAACTACATGAGCCGAACGCACCTGCATACACCGCCAGACCTGCCTGAGGGATATGGTGAGAATTAGAGCATCACACGCGGGGCGCACGCACGCACACACACACAAACAAACTTGGAATTCAGCTTGAGAATTCAATTTCATAAAGTAGGTAGAGTCTAATAGTGCCTCAATACATTTTGTAACCATCTTCCTCATTTTGAGCAGTGACGACACTGTGATACAGACAGCAGTTTTTATTATGTGGTGTGACGTCTGGTTATGATCATGCGATTACAAAGTGATCAAATCCTACTTCTGCAACACCAAGAGGTGTTTATTTGTGGAAGGTCTTGTCTGCCTCGCAGTCCTGAAGTTTTAGAGGCATGTAAATAGTCTGTTATCTTTTTAG
>NW_024628762.1:0-2515 GCF_008729295.1 Plectropomus leopardus | reverse complement strand
ATGCAAAGACGCGATTTGACGCGTCATTTTGCCGGGCGACGCGATGGACGCGATTGCGCGGCGCGTTGGATGCGAAATTCGCGTCGCGTCCAACGCCTCGCGTCCAACGCTCGAGTTGAAATAATTGAACTTTTGCGGGGTCGTCGCGTGAAGACGCGCCGCGACAGCCTATCAGCGTTGAGATCGTCATCGACGTGCTGACGTATGGACGTCCTGGTGTTCCCGCAGACGACGCTGGGAACTTCTCCAGAGCAGGTACAGTGCAGCAATCGTGGTTATCTCAGGCATGGTCAACGAGAGAATGAAATGGCGGAAGAAATGTTGTTGTTTGGGCGGGCTCGACGCGCAGCGCGATTTCGTCGCGCGTCGAGTCCCATTTTGGAGTTTTTGTACGAGCGTCAAAACTGGAGCGTCGGGCGCAACGCGATTTCATTTGAGGCGCAATGAAATAATTTTCATCGCGTTTGGTGGGTACGCAGGGTAAGGAAGTCTGGATACAGCTGTGGGAGCTGCTCAGTGGCGCATGAAGCAGAGAAAACTCTTTTTCCGGGTTTAGAAAAGTGTAAAATACCCTGATCTACTGGCCCATAGAGCATGCGTGGAAGTGATTAACGACAGCCGAACGTGTCCGAGTCTCCCTGAGCACTGACTCCGACTCACTGGCTCGCTCACACAGATGACCCGAGTGCTCGAAGTGAACAGTGCCGGTGCACGAGCATTGCTCTCATAGTAGCTTAGCTTATTAGCAACAGCAGCTAATCGGCGGTATAACGACAGCGCTGTCGGTTTTAATATTTACGTGATTATCAGATAATGGTATATTTATCTCTCTACACACACACACACACACACACACACACACACACAAATATACATACAACTCATCAGGGAATCATATCGTAATCACGACCGGAGAAATCAAATTAACAGAATCGGAATGTGTTGTGCCCATGAAAAGGTAATAAAAGGTGGTGCTTGTAATATTGCCCAGTGTTTTATTACACAGCTCAACTTTTAAAAATACTACGTTCAGTAACTTTCAGTAACTGTCACTAGTGGTCAGCGCTGGTCACTGATAACCGGTAGTTTGAATACAGACCGTAGACTGTATATACGGTCTCTGATACAGACACGGTAAGATGTCCATATTACAGCTTTACAGCCAGCAGGATATGGATGTGTTGTAAAATTGTTAAAATTATGAATTGTGGTTAAAAAAAATGATGAATTACAGCAAAAATACCCATTACTACGGCCGGTACAAAGCCTGTGCTGTGTCAGAAACTCTTAGAGTTACATGCGCGTTCATGCATTAGAGTCCCGGGGGTCCGGTGCGCATTCATGTTATGTCTGGAGAAACACCGAATTCCAAATCTTGATCCGGAAAATAGCGCATTTTACGTCTTTAGGACTTAATGTTTTTAATAATGGCTATATAAAAATGCATTCTGAAAAGTCAACAGGTCTCAAAAAAACGTATCCAGTGATTTAAGGAGGTCTCTTTCCCAATGTTAACAAATGGGGAAAGGTCTTTCTGGGCCAGTGTGCATCACGTGACGCTGTAGTTCCACTTTCGACCACTATGTAAATTTTGCTTCAGAGGGTGGCGCACTTCCTGGGGGCTTGGCTTCGCTGAGTGTGCGCGAGGGAGGGTGACTGTGCAGCAAGTGTACAGCAGTGATTGGGACTGCGTAGAGCCTCCCCCCAGCTCTGATTGGTTGATCTCTGCCAGAGGATTTCTACAAATAGCAATAGAGTGGCCCTTAAACGCAGAAGTCCGTTAGTCTCTTAGCACTCCGGTTCCCTCACAGTGGACACAGAAACTCATTAAACCCACTTGTCCGTTACAGCTTTGCAGAGTCGCGCTCGAACTTGTCGATTTATCTGTTTATAATATTTTAGATCATGTTTTAACATGTTTTTACAGTGTTTGTAGTAGTGACATTTAATACATGCGACCACGATGTAGTTCATGTATAGCCTAACAATAGCTTTTTGCTTCTGCCGATTTCATTTATGCTTCAAAACAAACAATAGTGGCATTCAACTGTGAAGATTATAATGCAGAACAAAATGTCTCATAAAGTCGTGTTGGCTTAGAGAGCTTATTTTTGGCGGTAATCGAAAATCCCATCAAAAAATCCTACAAGGTTTTTGACGAGGTAACCAATGCGATGGTTACTTCCTGGTTGGCCTACAGAAATACGTCATCCCTTCACCACTCTAGTGTCTAGCTGTGTCCCAATTCAGGGTCTGCATCCTTCGGAGGCTGCATTCGAAGGCCGATTACGTCACAGCGCTGCGCGAAGGCTGTCCCATTTGGTCAAAAGTCGAAGGCTCCTCCTTTCGCAGCCCACAAATGCGTCTGTAAGTATTGGGTTTTAAACCATTTGAAAATTAAATGCCAGATATATTAAACTTTGAGGGACCTTAAAACCTCAGTTTCTGTAATAATTTGTAACACTAGTAATGCTAACATGTAGCCACCTAGCATAGTAGCTATGTAGAGCCAGCT
>NW_024628761.1:0-3825 GCF_008729295.1 Plectropomus leopardus | reverse complement strand
CAGATATCTTCCACCTCTACTTATCTGACTGCAGAGAGGAGGACAGACAACAGTGGACACAGTTTAACATGATGGACTATAGGACAGGACTGCTGCTGTTAACTATCTGCTGGGCAGGTGAAGATAATTCACTGATCTTGATTTTATATACTTCTCATTTATGTACCAACCAAACTTGCTTGTTCTGTTATATCTTGACAGGTGTTGGTGGTCAGACTCTGACTCAGTCTGAACCGGTGAATAAAAGGCCTGGAGAATCTCATCAATTGACCTGTACAGTCTCTGGATTTTCACTCAGTAGCTACTGGATGCACTGGGTCAGACAGGCTCCTGGAAAAGGACTGGAGTGGGTCGCTGCTGAAACCACTAGTGGCAGCAAATACTACTCTCAGTCAGTTCAAGGCCGGTTCACTACCTCCAGAGACAACAGCAGAGAGCAGCTGTATCTGCAGATGAACAGTCTGAAGACTGAAGATTCTGCTGTTTATTATTGTGCTCGAGACACACAGTAACTGAAGCTGGTTGAGCAGCTGTACAAAATCCTACAGTACTCTTTCTTACTGGCCTGATAGAGCCAAAGCATGTAGAATTCTTTTTTTTTTTTAAATACAGATATGTTTTATTTTTTCCTAATATTAAATGTTTCTCTACTTTCCCCACATTATACACATCCCTGGATGTATATGAAACACAATGAGGATCAATTTTACTATCAAAAGGGCCAAAGACAGCAAAACAATCTAGATGCTGAAATGAAAGAATAAGAGGTTTCTTTACATACGCAGTGATGTTTGAGATGCTCAGATCTGCTGTTCTCATTGATCTTAACTGATGGACAAACAAACTCTTGACTGAACTAAAGCTAAATGATCTTGGTGTATTTATGGACTCAGACCTAAATTTCAACAGCCACATGAAGACAGTCATAAAATCAGCCTACTACCGCCTGAAAAACATAGCAAGGAATGGAAGGTTTCTATCTACACAAGATGCAAAAAACGTGTTCATGCATTTCTTTTTAGGAGGGTGGACTATTGTAATGGTGCCTTTACAGGTCTCAGTAAAAAATCAATCAGCTGCAGCTTGTCCAAAATGTCAATATCCATAATTTTAATGTCATCTTATTTCTATTATAGTATTTGATGATTTTCTGTGACCCTGTAAAGCACTTTGAACTGCCTTATGTCTGAGGGATGCTATATAAATAAAATTGCCTTGCCTTATTTAAATACTTTGTAAAGAATTTATTTTCCTCATTTTTTTTTTAATCATTAAAGAAATCACACTAAAATAGTGATCAACTGATAATTGTCATGTTTGAGCTGTAGAGAAATACCTAGAAAAGATGTGGAGAGAATATTGATAGTTTAAGGCAATAAAATAGGCAATACATGTTTCTGTATTGAAATATGAAAAATGTAGCGATACATCTCTCCATAGGAAGAAATAACCTTCTGTCGTTACAATGTTTTAGTTTTTGGCACATTTATTATTATTATTGTTATTTTATTTGGCCATAATCATAATTCTGTAAAAAATGAAACCCTAAAAAACCAAACTGAATAAATAAAAACAGTTAGGTGTTATTTATGATAAATACTGAACACTTTACAGGGAACAGTTACTTCATTTCTGTAAAAATATTACAATAGTGTGTATAATTAAAATTTAAATATCAAATGTAAAGTGAGGTAACTTGTTTTCACTCTGCAGATATTCTAACACTGAACAGACTCTTCTTTTGGCTGCAGTCAGACCAACACTGATGCTTCATATGTTTGATTCTATGCAAACTCAGTGATCTTCCTCATTACTCAGCTATAAAAACATCACATCAGGCCGTCATGGGAGTTCACAGCACGTCAGTTTCAACAAAAACCATGTTCTCTGCAGCTCTGCTGCTGCTGTTGGCAGCTGGATGTGAGTGTCTCTGAATCTGTTAAAGTTTGCAGTTCTTGTTTTGTAGTATAGCCTTAAATGTGTTTATTTTTTTCATTTCAACAGGTGTGAAGTGTGAACAGCTGACACAGCCAGCCTCTGTGACTGTGCAGCCAGGTCAACGTCTGACCATCACCTGTCAGGTCTCTTATTCTCTAAGCAGCTACTTCACAGCTTGGATCAGACAGCCTGCAGGGAAAGGACTGGAGTGGATTGGATACAGTTGTGCTGGCTGCACACCAGTCTACAAAGATTCACTGAAGAACAAGTTTAGTATCGATTTAGACTCTTCCAGCAAGACAGTGACCCTAAACGGACAGAATCTGCAGCCTGAAGACTCTGCTGTGTATTACTGTGCCAGAGAGTCACAGTAACACAAACCATCAGTAGACCTGAACAAAAACCTCTCAGTGCCTGAACACTTGTTACATGAAACTGCCAGAGGAGGAGCCCTCAGACCACTAATGATTTCAACACCAGCTCACTGATACAAAGAAGAGAGAAACAAGTTGTGTCCGAAACCGTCCCCATCACAGATATAGTGCGTAGTGTGTTCACCATTTTGTAGTGGTGTCCAAATTCTCTGCTGTTAATTTCATCCGATATATAGTGCATTATAAAATGCCCACAATCCACAGCAAATTTGAGTGCACATACGATGCACACTACATTAAACTCTTGTGTACCACAATGCAAAGCGGTTGTGTATTTCCGGGGGAAAGAAATTCCAACGCATTTCATATATATTGTGCACTATTTAATACACACTACACAGTGAATAGTGAGTGAGAAACTGAGGGAAAGGTTTCAAACACAGTTAAAGTATTTTACTTTAATTTAGCAGCAGTTGCTTTGATCAATTTAAATACCTGAAGGATACAATTACTGATACACAGTGTATATATTACTACAATATAAACTGAATTATACTTCTTTTAATGTTCAACATTCAACTTCAATTCATGAAAGAAATTTAGCTGAACTCTCTTCAAACATTGAACTACTTTCCTGTAATTTAGCTGTTTAAAAAAAAAAAAAATCAATGTTTAGTCTAATAATCCGATGCTTAAGAATTATAAACAAGAAACCCCCAAACAGTCAAAGATTCAAGCAGAAACACAGACACAACTGAAAACATGTTGGATGTCAGAGTTTCCCTCGGAAGAAATGTATGGACTCCTGTTCTTAATATTGTGAGACAAAATGTCATCTTTGACAACAAATCGATCTCAAACCAAGCATGATGACAACATAATCTGGAACCAATTTAATAAGATGCTAACTTTCATGACGAAAACTAATTAAACATTACCAATATCCCATTACTTTCATGTTGCATTGGCCAAATAATCTGCCAAATAAGTAAACATACTCAAATATTACAGTAAAATGTGGATAAGAATTGCATCAGATTAAAAATGTTATGAAAATCTAAATTGTAAATGATACAAAGACCTGAAAACAGAAAGCTCTGCCATTTAGGTGAAAGCCATTAGATAAAAATAAGTTTTGAGGAGTGATTGAACAGAGACATTGTTCCATCAAAAAGGAGGAGTCAATGCAAAACTCAGATATCTTCCACCTCTACTTATCTGACTGCAGAGAGGAGGACAGAGGACAGAGGACACACAGTTTAACATGATGGACCATAGGACAGGACTGCTGCTGTTAACTATCTGCTGGGCAGGTGAAGATAATTCACTGATCTTGACTAGACATAGTTCTCATTTGTGTACCAATTAAATTCATTTTATGTTCGATTATATTTTGACAGGTGTTGGTGGTCAGACTCTGACTCAGTCTGAACCAGCCAATAAAAGGCCTGGAGAATCTCATAAATTGACCTGTACAGTCTCTGGATTTTCACTCAGTAGCTACTGGATGCAG
>NW_024628760.1:0-2383 GCF_008729295.1 Plectropomus leopardus | reverse complement strand
GGATAACTGCATTAGTGGGAACATTTAAGTGTATAGTTAGTTAATGTTATTATCTTAAGCTTTCAGGCAACATTATCACCCCTAAAAATACTATTGGTGAGAAATGAACGAGGAGGAGGAGAGGAAAAAATGACGTGTAAACGGTTATTGATTTTTCTGAACGGTTATGATTTGTTATCCGTGTACCCGTTTACACGTGTAGATGTTGACGTCCCTAGTTTGTAACACATACATGCTGGTTGCCCGTTGGTTGTGGGCAAGACACAGGCAACGTATCAGTTAGCTTTATCGCAGCTAGTTCGATAGTTGATGTCAGTTTGTCAGCCTTTAGCTGTGCAAATATTCAACTATGTTCACCAGCTACTTTGCGGTTGAACATTTGGTTTACAGTTTTTTTTTGTTGCTGCCTGTTGCAGACAAAAGCAGTGATATTGAACAGAAACAGTAAAGTTCTGGACCAAACAACTAGCTGATTTGAGTGATGAATTTCTCTGGGTTCATCACTATGAGCAACCCCTTTCATTGTCGCAGTGTTTTTTTTATTTTCATTTATTATTGTTGTAATAATAATAATTATTTTTATTATTGTAATTATAGCTGCTTCAAGGAAAGGTCATGGGCATGGATTAAACATTATTATGGTTACAGGTAACCAACAGAGTGCAGATTGTGGACTAGATGCTGAGGTGATTCGTTTTTGTGTCACCTCAGCATCTAGTCTATTTTATGATGGTTTAAAGTCCCTCTCCAGATATGTTTTAAAGAATGATAAAGTACTTATCTCAATACTGAATATGGTTTTCCCACATAATAGCTGAATAATGCTCTGAAAAAGGACTGGAAGCAGATCCTCTCTTTTTCCTCTCATTGTGAAATTTGCTCACAATGACTTTGCTTTTGCTCTCTGATTTCTCTGGCTTGACTGGTGAAAGAACAGAATGCATCATGATGTTTGCATTAGAGGAAACATCAGAGAGATTTAGCCGTACACGTTTGAGCCTCAGTCAGATAGAGGGTCTGTTGTCCATAAAAATTGGCAGACTAGTGTTGTTACTAGTTATTAGTTATTTATGTTGGTTGTTAGCTTGTAGATCAACAGGCAGTGGCTGACATAGTGTTATAGTGTGTGAAAAATACAATAATATTTGCTACAATGGGATTTTTCCACCTTTGTGACTTCATTACACTCACAATTGCAAGAGGGTGCCTGTCAGGGAAAAGAAAAAGTTTTGTGCTGTTAGTACAACAACACAGTTTATTTTGCTGTTTTGTTGAACCAATGGGATATTGCAATAATGCACAGAAGAAGAAAAAACGATTTATATACAAGGATCACTTCATAGTTCTTTACTTTCACAAAATATTATAACCAAACTGTTCACACTATCTGCACTGTAGCTCAAATTTGCTTAACTGTGAAAATGTTGAAAGAGAATAGGATCATTTTGGCAAAATGAAAATCTTTTATGTCTCCTTGTAATGCCTGATGCTTGAGGGTGAACTTCACTGAACTGTGGATATAGGTCTTCCTCAGTGAAAGTGTTAAATACGCCACCCAGTGGTTGAATGAAAGTGCATCATGACTGATAGAAGAATTAGATTTTTTTTAAAAAAACAATCTACAAAGGACTTCTAGCTAACCTTTTTTGATGACTTGACTTGATTCTGCACTATATTTTAACAGACTCAAATATTCATACAAATGCATGTTTACAAATTTTGATTTGTTGTCTGCAACTTTTTGTGCGACATTATGATGACTTAAACTGCATTTGCAACATACACAAACAGGCTAGTTTTCTTTATAATGTTTTTATTTCAGGCAGCAGTTAAACCTTGTTAACAGAAGTGTTGCAGAAACATGGTTTGTAGGGTACAGCTTTGTGAAAGCAATGTTTTGCCTCGAACACAGGATGTGATCCCAGAGTTCCTGGTTGCTTGAATGCAATTGTTGTTGTAGCACAGAGGAAGGAACTTATCAGAAGCTTCCTTTAAAAGAGGAAAGTGCCCCCTTCCTTTCTGGAGATGCAAACTTTTTTTGTGTGTGGTGAGAGAGGGATAGGAGAGAGGAAAAAGTTGGAACAGTTTAGCACAGTTGTGATGAGTAAATTACTGGATTACGTGCAGTTCGCTTCCATTGGTCATCCACTTTAGAAGATAATTCCACTGTTTGAGCGCTGAAGAGTAACTGTTAGAATCGGTTTCTCAGGTAAGAGAAGAATTGCTGACATCTGTTTTAAATTTATGTGGATACGAAGCCAGAAGGAGAATTGAGTTTCACCAGCAGTATAACTCTTGTCAGTTCTTCTGTTAAAAGACAAACAAAAAAAAAAAAAAACACAGTTTTTCTCTTTGCATTCGGGTTACGGTATTTTTTTGTGAC
>NW_024628759.1:0-2604 GCF_008729295.1 Plectropomus leopardus | reverse complement strand
TGAAACTTCCCCTTGCCTTTTTCTGTTAAATAGTACTACCTGTGTCAAAGTCACTTTAGCAAGATTTCCGAAGGTTATGCTGTTGGGGTTTTCCTCCAGGTCTTTCATGCACTTCACACACTCGCTAGCAAGGAACTTGTGCAGCAGTGAAACATCCTCTGTAAATGGCAAAACCTGTGGTTTATTCCATTTGGCTTGCTGAAGTGTACCCAGTGCAGCAGCTGAAATGGACTCTGTCCACTTCTTCTCATACAGAGTTGCAAATTGCTTGGCTGACTCTGCAACAGCATGGCGATTTGCAATGATGGCATTGCACTGCACAATTCCCGCAACCTTGGCCAAACTGTGCCCCAACTTCAAAGCCAAGGATGGGATTTTGTATGAGTTGCTCTCCAACTCATAACCAGCAACAGCTCTAACTGCCTGGATCACATGGGGAAAGTTACTAGGCATAACAAGGTCTTCTGTGGTCTTCATAGGGGTTATAGCTCTAGCCGCTATCAATAATCTTGCCATCTCTCTCATTTTTTGGCGTATGTAATCGTTCCTTCTCTCATGTGGTTTCCTGGCATTGTACAGTGACTCACCAAGGCTAAGGATGTCTCTTTCACTCCTTACTACCAAGGAAATGTCATCCTGGTTCATTTCACAGGCAATCTTCCAAACAGCGTCATGAACTTGAGCAGGCTTCGGTAAGTCCAGCTGGATCCGTTTTCGCCCAGCAGGAGCCTCTCCCTCAATGGACTTCTGAGGACAGTTTTTCACATGTCTCCAAAGGCAACCTCTTGCATACAGTCCTTGACAAAACTTGCAATGGCGGTAGTCGTTGGACTGTCTTGTGGTAGTGGGTCTTCTACAAGCGACCATTTCTCCAGCACCACTGCTTGCCACGCTAGCATTATGGTCAAAGTTTCCTCTCTTTTTAAGAGACCGTAACAAATCTCTTCTTTCGCGGGACCTTTTATTAAAACTAAAAGCTCTTGCAACATCAGGCTGTGTGCTGTGAGCGGACTCGAGGTGTCTTGCCAATTTAGAAATGGCCTTTTTACAATACAGACAATATTGCTTCTTATTGTACTTGCTTTGTTTTGCCATGTCTGGCAATGGTGCAACTTTTATGGAACTGTTACTGTGTGATGTGTTCCCTGATGAACTGGCACTGTAACTTATCACTGAACTCTGAAGTAAGAGACTGCTGCTCCTGCGAGACTGCAAATCGGACTCTGAACTGGTGATCTCCTCACTGTGTGCTGAAGCTATCCCCCGTGGCATGTCCTTTAACACTTTCCGGGGAGCAGGGCTTTCTATAATACTTAGGTCCCGACTACAAAGACTTGTGTCTGAGGAACTTCCATCTGAGTCTGGAACATAGTCGATATCATCATAATTCGAATGATCTGAGGATTCATCAGCAGAGGTCTGAAGGAAAGTGGAGAGAAAAAGCATCGTAGCATTCATTATATAATAGCTAAGGTATCATTCTCCCAACACTACCATCAGATTGCGCATAACACAACCAGGAAGTGATTAGTCATTGAAAACATAAAATTAAAAGTAACATTTGAATTCCTTAATACAATTGTTGTTTTTCTAACTACTTTGTCATATTAATTACCTGGTCACTTGAGCTTGAAGAGTGTCCACCCTGAAATCCATCATCATCAACCAAGGGATGTTCAACCTTTAAAATCAATATGAATAATGTAATTAAAATTCAAAAGAGACATTTTCACCCCAAGCTATATCATGTTGGAAATAATTAATTATCTTTCCTGACACTTGCCTCTCTTACTGACCTGTGACATACTATAGGACAGTAATCCCTGAAGCATAATACTTTTCACTGTGCGATATTATAACAAATAGTTTGAGAAAAAAAATTTGTTGCAACCTGCAACTCACTCTGATTCATGGTGCATGAACTGGAAAAACTAGTGAATAAGAGAAATTCAGCTACATTTGTATGCACATGGATGTTATAAAAATAATGTTCTTGTACAGTAAATGCCCTGAAACCAATTAATTTGAACATAACCAAAAGAATGTTGGGCTGGACTTGCATACTCACAGAACAATTCATTCTGGTGATCAGACTCGAAGTCATCTGCCCCTCTCTCTCAGATATCTGTTTCTTGGCCTTATCATAACGTTCCTCACACCGGGCATGGTGCCGCTTTAGATTTTGCATACGCCTACTTGCTCTACACTGTCAAAATCAAGAATCAGATGGAAAGAACCTAGGTCTTACTCCTCACATAGTAAATATCACCAGTCAAAAAAATGAATATTTGAAGGAAGGGCAGCTGTATTACCTGCTCTGCAGTAGCTGTCTGGTGGAGGGGGACAACTCCAGTGGACTGGCTGGCCTAAAGGGAAATGACAGAATTCAGTATTTGTTTGGAATTACAGACTACTGTAACAGACAATGATAAAACAATTCATTATAATTTAAATGATAATAATAGTGGTTTAGACGTCACCGAAAACACAGTCAAGAGTCTCATAGCCTAAAACAATATGAAGACAATCTAACACACACTCTACAGTCGCAGGGTCGGACCATATGAGGACGTCACCTAAAACACAGTCAAGTACCTCACAGCC
>NW_024628758.1:0-2276 GCF_008729295.1 Plectropomus leopardus | reverse complement strand
TCAAACGGTCGGTGATAGCTACTCACCCCTGCTGGGTGTAGTGAACGCGAAAGGCGAATTCGGAGACGTGGTCAGTCTCAGGTATAATACGGTGCATTACCTGCCTGTTTCGAAAAACTACATCAAACCCATCCACATTGAAATTAAAACGGATCGCAACAAGTACATGGACTTTGTTTACGGGAAAACGATCGTCAAGCTGCACTTCAAACCCGTTCAGTGTTCTCTGCCGGTTCAATAAAAAAGATGGCTACGCTACGCCTCAAAGAGGATCCTCATCGTTTTGTCAGATATTATGAAAGTCAAGCGGGAGGGTCTCTACCCGGTTTTTACAGAGCCCCGGTGATGTACGGGAGAGGTATAGGTTCAATCTTTTCAAAATTGTTTCGTTTCGTATCTCCTCTACTGAAGACGGGTTTTGCCGTGGCAAAACCTCATCTTAAAACAGCCGCCACAAACATAGCTGCCGATGCGGTCAAAAGAGTGATGGGAAAACTGACGGAACAGAAAAATCAAGAGGGCTCGGGAGGTATTATGGTCTTATCTCATAGGACAAAGAAACGCCCACCGAGCAAAACGTAAAAGAGGCAAATCAGTCAAGGGTGACGGTGTTGAGAGAAGGAAGTCTGCTCAGAGCTCCGATATCTTTTAAGAACTAAAAAAGGAAGAAAGAAAAACATGGCTCTTTTACACCAGAAATCACCCGAGTGCACCCTGGCTGAACTGGATCTATTTTCTGCTCCTATGACACAATTATCCATAGAGGATAAAAAATATCAAGAATGTCAACCCCTGTCAGCGCTGAGTGACAACTCTCCCATCGAATTCTTCATCCCCGGAGACGGTGGAAAGTATCTTGATCTGAACGATACCTTGCTACCTCTCAGAGTGAAAATTACAGAGAAGGATGGATCCGAGATCCCCGCTGATACGGCCGTAGGACTCATTAATTATCCTCTGAATACGATTTTTAGCCAATGCGACGTTATTCTGGGAGATAGATTGATTTCACAGTCCAGCACCACACATCCTTACAGAGCCATGATCAAGACTCTGCTCAACTATTCTGAAGATAAGTTAAAGAGTCAATTCAGCGCCGGTCTATTTTACAAAGACACTGCGGGTGCTATAGATTCAATAGTCACGTCAAACGGGCCTAATAGAGGTCTTACTCAAAGAGCCGTATTCACGGATCAGTCGAAAGAAGTGGACCTGCTGGGCCCCCTCCACGCCGACATATTTTTCTGCGAGAGACTTTTGCCAAACTCGGTAGATTTGAGAATTAAACTGATACACAGCAACAATGCCTTCTGTCTGATGGGAACACGCATCTCAGAGTTTGCCCTGAAGATAACGGCCGCCACCCTGTTTGTCAAAAAGGTCACAGTTTCCCTGGCCATCAGGTTGGGTCATGAGACAGCCCTGTTGAAAGGAAATGCCCTCTACCCCCTCTCACGCATTACAGTGAAAACCTACTCCATCCCTGAGAATTCCAGGATCTGTAACCAAGAGAACCTCTTTCTCGGAGCGATCCCCAAATACGTCATTCTCGGCATGGTTCACCACGACGCCTTCACAGGCAGGAGGGACCTGTCACCTTTAATTTCAAACATTATGATGTGGAGTACCTGGCGCTCTGTCAGGACGGCCGACAGATTCCTGCTAAAGCCTTTCAACCCCAGTTTGATAGAGGGAATTCAGTCAGAGAGTTTTACCACATGTTTACAGCCACGGGGAGACACCTCAAAGATTTACCTTTGAGTATCGATCGCAGGGAATTTAACGAGGGGTATGCTCTGTTTGCTTTCAATCTCGAACCGACCGATGAAACAGATGCCCTGTCTCCCGTTTCCAACGGAAATTTGAGGCTGGAGATGAGATTCAGGGTCCCCCTGCCTCAGACCACCAAACTCATCGTCTATGCTTGTTACAATTCCATTCTGGAGATCAATGCTAAAAGACAGTAAAGACAATAAAATAAACTGAAATGGATAATCGTCAGCTGGAACATCTTTTGCATCAACTGCTGGGAGATGTATTCTGCGGGGTGTGGGCTTCTGACCAGCTACCCTTACTGAAGCCTGAGTTTCGAGCTCCCTCCTACTTCATCGTCAACACTCACCCCTCACACCTGCCTGGAGAACACTGGTTAGCTCTGACTCTGGAACAGGACGGCTCTGCCACCTTTTTTGACTCTTACGGACACCCCCCTGATTTTCCACACTACCCGACCGTCAGCTTCAACACCCTCTGTCCATCGTTTGCGGGCAGCATTG
>NW_024628757.1:0-4026 GCF_008729295.1 Plectropomus leopardus | reverse complement strand
ATTTTTTTATTATTTATTTTATTTTATTTTATTTATTACTTATTTGTTCTATTTTGGTTGTTTGTGTAAACCTGGATGGAGGGTGTGGGTGAGCATCTGTGTAAATGAATATCAAGTATGTGCATGTGTTCACATGTCAGATGATAATATCGTGAAAACATAAAATTATAAAAAAACAAACTTTTTTTCTGTCTGAAGACGCTCAGATACCTGTAGCATTCCTTCCCGTACGGACACGGCGTTCTGAGCCGAGGTTTGGACGCGGAGCTGCTCGCAGACTCTGCTCGTTTTTTCTGTTGGCGTCCATTATTTGTAGTATTAACTTTAGACGTCTCTCCTCCTCGTCCCTCCTCGTCCTCCTCCACGGTGACGCCGTCAGACTCGTCGCTCACCTCAGACCTCTTTGGTGCAGTCTGCGGCCGAACTGAGGGCTGCTGGGAAGGAACATCCTGCGCGTCAACAAACAGACAACAAGGGTTTCTTTAGTCTGTAAAGACAGCTGGGAGACATTTTTGGACACCCACTGACAGAGAGTTATTGTGCAGGTAAGACTGACAACTGGCCTCAATTGGACCCAAAATTATATAACTAGTATACTGTAAATAACTAGTGTATAAATTTGTGAATTATGGCCTTGGACAGCCAAAATCGAATCAGTTTATCGCCGAGCCCAAGCCGACATTTGTGCCAAATTTGAAGAGATTTCCTCACGACATTCTTGAGATATCGTTTTTAGAAGAATGACACGAATGTGAATGTGACCATGACGTCAGACCAAAAAAAATCTCAACTTTGACTCGTAAATCTTAATTAGTTTGTTTTTTTTGTTTGGCTTTAAACTTTGGCCACCAAATTGTAATCAGTTCATTGTTGAGTCCAAATGGACGTTTGTGCCAAATTTGAAGAAATTCTCGAGGTCCTCTTGAGTTATAGCGTTCATAAAACTTAAACAGATGAGAGGCCTTATATAACCGGCATCAGTTCATCGTTGAGTCCACGTGAACGTTTGTGACAAATTTGAAGAAATTTCCTCGAGGTGTTTGTGAGATATCAAATTCCCGAGAATGCAACGGATGCAAGGTCAGTGTGACCTCGACGCTGGACCACAAAAATCTAACTTTGACTCACAAATTAAAATCAGTTTGTTTGTGCGTCTAAGTGAACGTTTGTGCCAAGTTTAATAAAGTTCCCTAAAGGTGTGCTTGAGATGCGTTCACGAGAATGTGACTAAATTTTTTTAAAAAATCCCCACAGTGTTCTTGAGATACTACTTTCTTGAGAACAAGACAGATGCAAGATCACAGTGACTTTAATCTTTGAAGACCAAATTCAAATGAGTTCATCATTAAGTCCAACAGGACATTTGTGCCAAATTTGAAGAAATTCACTAAAAATATTTTTGAGATACCCTGTTCATGACAGGTGAGAAGTCACCTTTGTGCTACAGCCACTAAAATCAAATCAGTTCATTTTTGAGTCCATGTCCACCATAAAAAATGGTGTTGACATAAAAAAAAGTCTTGAGAAATCGTGTCCGCAACAATGGGACGTATGGACGGACAACCTGAAAACGTCATGCCACCTGCCACGACTAACACGTAAAAAAGTAAAAAAGACCTGCGAAAACAGCCACACTTGCCAACATCGATACTCAACTGTTTTAGGCTGAGCTGCTTCTTCCTCTTCATCATCGCTTATCTTCCTTCTCCTCCTCTTCTTCGGCATCTCCTCCTCGCTGAGCTCCGCCTCCTCAGGTGAGGAGGTCTTTGTGGGCGTGGCCTGTTTGGCTGCAGGCCGTTTCGTGTTTGTTGATGCTGCAGGTGGTTTACCTCTTTTCACAGCTGACTGAACTGAAACACAGAAATATTTCTGTTTTCGAGGATTATACAGCAACTAGAGCAGGACAGATACTAAAAAATATCCTTTTACAAACTCTATTTTGACTTTGATTTGTAACGTGAAACAGCTGTATTTGGTGATTTACTGGTTTAAATCAGCTGGTCTGCTTGTTTTGGAGAGGAAGAGACATCTGTGCTTAATTAAGCTCCCGTTAAAAACCTCCTGAACACGGAAGGGAATTCTAACCGGACGGAGATTCAGCTCGCTGCAGTCTGCAAATTTTACCACTAGACACCACAAAATCCACCCAAATCCTACACACAGGAAATTTAATCCTTTGAAACGGAGGAAATTTAATCCTTTGAAACGGAGCAAATTTTCTGTATTTTATTTATTTATTTTTTTCACTTTTTTCTTTTGAAATCATGGAGGGAGGTACCGACACTTAACAACTTACCGACAAATGGCCCAAAATTCAGCATGAAATTAGTATAAAGTTACAAGAAAGTCAGCTGAAAATAAGCAATAAAACAGGGAAAAAAGACAATGAATATACTGTATATATATACATATAATTTACATAATTTTGAATTCAATAATTGTAACAATAATAATAATAATAATAATAATAACAATAATTATAAAACTGTAAAAATAATTATAAATAATTTTGTCATTTTTCACAGTGTCTTGATAATATCAATTTTTTTGTTTTTTGTTTTTTTTTCAATATATGAGACATTTCTTGCCAATTTGTCTCTAACCAATTTTTGTTTGTCGATTCAGGTGTTAAAATGTTAAGTACATTAAAACTCGTGATGCAGCTGTGAACATAATTGTGAAAAACGAATAAACTAAAAGATAAAAGCAAACTGATGTTTCTGAGCTGTTTTTTTTTTGTCCTGCAAAGTTGCGGCGACATCGAGACCATCACGAGTGTCTCCTCAGGAAACTGGAAGTTTTCCATGTGCCCACTCTGAGTGCAGCTACGAGTGCAGGGACGCAGTTAAGGACGCAGTGACGAAGAGCAGAGACGTCTGCTTTTTCTCAAGGTGAGTATTGCACACACACACACACACACACACACACACACACACACACACACACACACACACATCATCATCATCATTTCATCAGTTTTCACATCGGTGTGTGTGCTCGTCACCCTCACGCTGCCCGTCGGCTTCAGATGCTATTTAAGGTCAACAAACGGCCGCAGCGTTAAAGAGGCGTCCCCTCAGCAGCACCTGGACAGCGTCACCTGACAACAGACGCATTCCTCCACACTTTGGGGATAAGTGCTGAAAGTGTACCGTGTGCCTCAACTTTATTTATAAAGCCTAAATAGCGCCTTTCAAACATGTGGCACAAAGTGCTATAACTACAAATAAAATGTTAAACAACACAGACACATAAACTATAATAAATAAAAATATGTAAGATAAAAAAACTACAGTAATTAAACAATAAATTGTAAAAAATCAATCGATAAAAATGGCACACTGACATGTCCAACAGCCCACTCCAACTGCTCGCTCCTGCGAGGTTTTCCAACAAAACACCTGTCACTGCGTGCGACCAATACGCACCAAGGTGGTTATTAATGGCGCCCATAACACTGATTCATCACATAGCCAGGTATCACCTACTGGTGGATGGCGGATTGGATCCGGACCAAAACTTTGTCCTACATCCGGACCCGTGGCCAAGTTGTAATAAAATGTAAGAATGAGAACAATATTTTAAGGAGTAGTGCTGGGCAGTTATTGGAAAAATAATTGAAACCGACATTCAGAACCTCTAACCGACATAATCTTGCCCATGTTGGGTAATTCGGTTATTTATAAACTCTATTAACCCTTTCCCCACCGGGGCTGCCAACTCCCACGTATCTGCTGTGTCTCACGCTTTTAGGCTCTGTCTCACACTCTCATGACACCGAGGAAAATCTCACGCCAAAACACAGCGAGGACAGAAGTGTTTAACAATCATGTAAAAAGTGAAGGACTTTGACTGTAGAACAGCTGAGTGTTTGACAGCCACAGCATTTCATCATGGCGGATCAAACAGCCGATGGTCCGACAGCAGCGCAGTGAGACAGACAGACAGAGCGCAGCTTCTCCTCACAGCACCAAAGTGTCTGAAACAGACACATCTGCAGAGGTGAAAGTGACTTCTTTAGACTCT
>NW_024628756.1:0-1560 GCF_008729295.1 Plectropomus leopardus | reverse complement strand
CGCCACTTCTTCTTCTGACGTTCATTCAATAAAGTTAAAAAACAAAAAAAACAAAGTTCGTTTTCTCGAGATAACAAGATAATATCTCGGGAAAACAAACTCCATTTTCTCGAGATAACGAGATAATATCTCGGGAAAACAAACTCCGTTTTCTCGAGATAACGAGATAATATCTTGTTATAACGAGATAATATCTCGTTATATCGAGAAAGCGGCTTGTAAAAAAAAAAAAAAAAAAAACACGTCCGCTTAGGGCTTCCGTATGAATCAAATTAAATTCAATATAAAAAAAAAATACAGGGAAACATTAAATTTTTGTGGAGAGAAGGTAAAAATTTTAAAATGTATTGATAAAATTTTTAATACAGATACAGACTTTATATCCTCTTTATTTTTACATTCCAACTGTTGTAAAAATAAAAAAAAAAAACCTACCTAACCTAACCTAAAATGTGATTATCTCATCTATTTACAGTGAATGTCTATGTTGGACCACTAGCTCTTAAAACACCCAAAAGTTGAGTTAAAAGATCTATGCTTTATTTTTCTAAATGTGTATTTTGTTTTGTTTTTTTTAGCCACATGGGAGCAGGGGGATTATTTGAAAACACAATATTGACATTTAAGGCTGTTTTTGGTGAAAGTGACCTCACACATCAAGCAGACCCAGAGCAACATTAGCGTTCATTTAGAGTCGTTTCTCGCCACATGACAAACCTTTACGCTTCTTTTATCTTGGTTTTGGTCTCCACCATCTCTACTGTAGCTGCTAAATGGTCTGCTATGTTCATCGGCTCCTTTCTAACTTTGTCTTTGTACGCTACCTTTCTGCACCACAGTGCACAGTGGCTTTATCTGAGATTTTCCATTGGAAACAATTGCCTGCTGATGCTGGTAAACAATAATGTTAAACTGCATGCAGTCAGGAGCTGTGCAAACCAAAGCGAAGAAATGTTCATGTGATTAAAAAACATTTCAGCATGATTAAAAAACATTTCAGCTTGAAAAAAACAAGCAAACCCATAAGAAACCAACTGTGCTTATCTTGGGGCTTCAGGAAAGTACTTCTTAAATGCACAGAAACAAAAGGGAAACAAAGAGAGAGCTGGGGAAAAATGATGAGAGAAGTGGATACAAACCATTGTTTAAGACCAACAAACAACAAAAACTGTTGTTTTTTAGTGGTATTCCAACCATAACAAAGTCTAAACGTAACCATGTGTTAACCACATCATTTCTGCAACATAAAGAAACGTAAAGTTTCAACATATCTGCTGCATAATGTACAAATGTTACATACCTGTGGTTTGCAGAAATTTACAAGGCCAACATTTATTTAGCAATCGGGTTTCTTTACTGTATGTTCCACTGCTTGCCCCTAACAGCTGAAGCTGAAGTGAGTATATTTTTTTTTTCTTTTATATTATTTTATTTGTTTATTTAACCTTTATTTAACCACAAAAACACCTTGAGACTGAAAAATTCTTATTTACGCGTGTCCTGTCCAACACAAAATCTAAATATGCACCTTACAAAACAACCAATATAAAACACAAAAAG
>NW_024628755.1:0-2095 GCF_008729295.1 Plectropomus leopardus | reverse complement strand
TCGCTGCAAAACTGTACATGGATACCAATGGATATTATCGTCCCGGGAAGGTAGCTAATGATCATGGTTCAAACCTTGGTTCCCCCTGTATAAAATTCAAAACAACAAACAATTTGAACTGGTTTCTTTATGCATAAATAACCTTTGAATCAAAAATACAAGGAGGAGGAGATCCTTCTCCCCGCTTTTCCAGGACCTAAATAAATGAAAAAACAAGCATGATAGATGCATGAATGTACCATGTTTTTGTTTGCATATGGTGCTACTGATGAATCATCAATATCATCCTTTCTACAGCATCATACCCCATATGTAGAATGTTCTGTAAAAGCAATATCACACTTGAGTTTGTGATGTTGGTCTGGATATCATCGCTGTTGCTTTTGTCGACCGAACAGCACTAGCGATGACCTCGAGTCAAACATCACAAACTCCATTGTGATATCGCTAAATAACATACAGCCTTGTGTACCAGTAATAGCACCAGCTGTTCACCATGGCACTGTTCAGGGCCCAGCTGAAGCATGGCCACCACCACTTCCTGGACCGGATGTTGACTCTGAAGCGGCGGACAAACTGGTCATGCAGGTCCACTCCTCCCGTGTGTGTTATAGTCTTGGATACACTTGGGCTGTCTGACCTTGTCCATGCCCCTTCTGTTTGTTCCATCTCTTCGCCTCAGTTTCGGTGAACTCCCTCTCCATGTTCGACACCACAGTGACCACGCTGTTGTCATTCCACCTTACAATCAGGTTCTCTCCCTCAACCAGATACTCAGCATCTCCTCCAGGTGTCTTCTTGAAGGTCTGGGGTGCTGTGAAGGGAACACTATGGAGCTGATTTTGTCGCAGCGTGCCACAGCTGCCATAGCCTCTCAGGGTCATCTCATCTGCCAGGGACAGGGTTGTGAAGAGGCTGTCATGGTAAAATTTGACTCCAGGTGGCACTTCAGCTTTCTCTGCCAGGCCAAGAACCACACTTGGACCCTGACCAAGTCCAGTTTCCACCAGACGTGTGTGGCTTCCTGCATATGGCTCCATCTGATGGACAAACCCGGAGGAGGATGCCAAGCTCCATATTTTATAATCAAAAAAAGTGGGTTTCTCTCTAATAAACTGTTTGCACCCATGCCTTCCAAAATACTCAATCATCATCTCATCTACTGCCACATGTTCACATAATTTCATTAAACCTGTTCCTCTGCATGGCATCTTTTACAGCAGTTTTGCTGACATGATAATCGTCTGACCAGAGAAGACGCTGCCTTGGGACTGTGTTGTATCCACTGGTCAACAGAATACCATAGAATGTCAGAAGTTCATCCTCAGTCAGGTTGAGTGTTTTCCCTTTTTGTTCAGCGTAGAGATTGGACATTTCCAGTGTGGCATCTCTGAGGGACTTTGGATAGAATTTGAGGAAGATATCCACTGGATCATTTGATGTGAAGCCAGGATCATGTTCTTTGGGGTTCTGATATTTTTTGTTGGCTTGTGCTGGTACTGGTACTTGGTGCTGCAATCTTGATTTTTTTTTTAAATTTCCTGTCTTGGTTCTTGGTTTTGTGGAGCATGGGCCCAACGATCTGACTGGTCACCTTTTCATTTGTGCCACTGACCTTTCTTGTCTCTGTCTGACTCACTCAGGATGAGCACCCAGCCGATTCAGCAATGTTGTTTAGCCATCTGACACGGACGAAGTGAGGCTTTTTTGTATTATTCGAACACTGACGCAGCCCTTTATTATTTATACAGTCTATGATATAGATCCAATCACAATCAGAAGCAGTTGAAAGTTCCTGCTTTCTCTTCTTTCTGAAGTGGAACAGAATTGTAAAATATATTCTTGAAGCAGAAATGACTTTGAGGTGCTTTCTGATGGTGTTCAACATTTCTGCTGTTTGCTCACATTCTCAACTCAAAGAGGAAATGAAACATTTGAAATGTTCAGCTGAAGAAACTGCTTTAATCTGAATCTCATGTCATCAAAGTGTTATTGTGCTCAGAGCTCCTCAGAGCTCCAAAGTCCAGGTCCCAGGTGTGCTGCTGATCAGGAGCTATTGGCTGCAGCTGTGATGTTCTCCCTCAGCTGCTGCCAA
>NW_024628754.1:0-3497 GCF_008729295.1 Plectropomus leopardus | reverse complement strand
TAATTATGAAAATAACTTTCTGGATATTATTTTTTTTTATATTTAGTTTTATTTTAATCTAATTTTATTTTAATTTTAATTTCCCTGTTTACATTTTTTAGGTTTTTTTCTTGTCACCTTTTAATAATTTCTTGCAATTTGTGGAACATTTCTTGTTAAGTTGCTCGCTGCCTTTACCTCCATGCACTCGAGAGAAATCAAACCAATCTGCTCAGATTTCAAAGGGTCAAATAGCTTGTAAAAGGTGTCTGAATGCAGGACAAGAAAACTGATGCTGATCCAGGTCTCAAAAGTTTAAAACGCAACAACATACCTGATAAAAGCTGAAAAAATTAGGCTTATTTTACAAAGCACTAAAATCAAGGTAAATAAAGCAACTTGCAAAAACATAGAAATGGCGCGGATACTATATATCGCACTGCTGAGCCGCCTTTAATCACTGCAGGGAAACAGGTGTAACTGGTCATCTGACATCCCAACATACTAAACTGGGATATCAGCTGTTATATTCTGGCTTTCTGAACCAGACTGCTTGAGTTGGCTAATTGTGCAATTTGCTGTTTCCATGGAGACAATCTGAAAGCTCCATCATCTAGACCATAAATTGGCACAAAGCATTTTTTTTTTTTTTAAATGACCTAAAAGCATCAATTTTCTTAATGGAAAGCCAGAATACAAAAAAAAACGAATGTCACTCAAACATTTACTCACAAGTATAAATATTTAAATTGACATCTTACAGGCGTGCAAACGCTGAAATAAAATAAATAAAAGATACTTATTTTGGCACAATCATCATCCAACACACACACACCTGCTCTCACCTCAGAATAACACACAACGACGTGTTGCAGCTGCAGATTCACACTCAGAATCTGCACTTCAGCACCTCTCAGCCCGTCGTCAGTGTGTTCATCAGCCGACTCTGCAGCTCACTGACTGCTGCTGCTTGTTCGACCAAAACAGTGAAATAACCAACACCTACTGGGTATCATTGTTGTTTCCCCATAGCTTTTAAAAAAATAATTTTCCAAATCTACTCATTACTTTCAATTTGTGCACCTTGCCAAGTTGCTCATTGCCCTTTTTTTCCAATGATTTCAAACGGGAGCGAACCACTTTTCTCAAGTTTCAAAGGTTGAAATGTGCATAAAAAGGCGTCTGAACGCAGCACAAGAAAAGTGATGTCGTTCCAGGTTTTAAAGGGTTCATGATAAAATAAATAAATCAGGAATACATGGTTTTGTGCAGCAGATCAGTTATTGAGACTCTGCTGCCAGAAAATCTCATTTTTTAATCTCACAGGAGCCAAAAAAGCTTCTCTAAGACTCTTAACGTCTTATCTGAAGCGCCGATCGATCCGAGGCCGCCGGCGCCGACCGCAACTCCGCTGCAACAAACCAGCTGAGGCTCATTGTGACTTTACCGCCTGTCCACAACAACGACTCCCACATTGCTCGGCCTCCACCCTCACACCGCCACAGCTGGTCTGGGCGCAGCGGCACGGCTAAATTTAGCTCTTTTGTGCTCCGTTTCCTCTGCGCTCATTCAAAAATGTCTCTTTCTTTTTCTTCTAGTTGGACATGGCCAGTTCTCGTTTGCATTTAATTAATTCAGATTTGATTTGGAACATGATTGTGTGTGTGTGTGTGTGTGTGTGTGTGTGTGTGTGTGTGTACAGCAGCGACGTTAATCATGCGATAAGCAGCAGAGCCTCAGGCAGCAACTGATTCCTCTCGGTTTGGTTGAAAGCAGAGAGAAACGCGTGTTTGATTTCCACAGAGGAAGACATGGCTGCACTCCAGCAACATGTTCATAAGTATGTGGACGGCTGAACTTTTCCAACCAACTAGAAACAAAAGAAAAAAAAGATTTTTTTTTCTTGCCCCACTAGCATGCATGGTGTTTTTTAAACAGATTCATGGAGGAAGTACTCAGATCCTTTACTCGAGTAAAAGTGCCAAAACTACACAGTAAAAATACTCTGTTAAAAGTAAAAGCCCTGCATTCAAAACCTTCCTGAAGTAAAAGTGTACTTTAAATATGAAAAGTAAAAGTGCGGATATTTTAAATAAGATATTGAACCATTTAACAGGTATTTTTTGATGACATAACCAGGTATTTTAAAAAGACACTGGGACATCTAGGACTTTTTTTTTTTTTTAAGGCAAAACCAGACATTTTTAACAAGACGCTTGGACATTTAGCAGACGTATTTCTGGCAACAAAATCACCTATATTCAAATCAGCGAGTCAACATCAGGATTTAGCAGCTGGTTTTAATGAGACATCAGGACATTAAGTAGGGGTTATTCTAGCATCTTATTCTGCAGGAACATTTAGCTGCTTTTCAGTATTATCCAACCTGAATGATATTGTTATTCGGTACGACACCTTAAGTTTTTGGGGTATTGTTTGGGAACATGAGAAACTTTCGGGTAATTTTCTTGCACTTTCTTGGTAATTTCTTTTTTAGTTGCTCATTGCCTTCTTTCCTTGTTTTTGAAAGACATTATGAGTTTTTTAAGGTTTAAAGGGCTATTTTTCACCAAAATGAAAAAAGAAAATCTTAATGGAGCTGCTTTGTGTCAAGAGACAAACTGTGGCATTAAACCAACAGTGAACCTGTCACTCTGGGGACAACTATAAAATCCCATAAGGCTTTGGTAGCATGCATATGACTATACTGAAATCAGTGTTCATTTCAGCGAACACGCATTCTGACTAACTGTTTGTTGCATTGTTTCGTTTACATAACATGTTTATGTACGCGCATTTATTTTACTCATCACTGCGCTTTCAGTTTGAATCAATCAGCTCTGATTAGCTCTACTTATTGCAATGCCCCCCCCACACACACACCTCCTCCCCCACCCCTCTTCCTCCCCCCTCTGGGCTCCTCTGTCCCCACACCGGCTCTCAACCTCTTCGCCCCAAGAGGTCTCTTTAATTGCCACTGAAGACAACACTGTTAGTGTGTGTGCATTTGTGTGTGTGTGTGTCGGTGAGAGAGTGAGTGAGCGTGAAGAGCTGCTGCCATGGCAACAACATCACCACTGATGATACCAGCTGAAGCAGAAGTCTGTCTTTTCTTTCATTCTCCTCCCAGCAGCTTGTTGTTGACTGAGAGCAGAACATCGTGTTTCCCTGCATCACTCTCTCCATTTTACACTCTCTATTAGATTATAATATGCTACAGTTTATCATACGCCAACCCAGAATAAATGTGTGCATTTTACGTTTTTGCAAACCACGGATGTGTTTTACCTTTAAAATTCTCATGCTGCTAATGTAAGTTCAATCAAAGGAAAAGTGGGTTTTAAAAAGGCATTAAGATGTTATTTACATAATTTAATTTGAGGTTTTTGTTGTGTTTTTTTTTTAGTTTAGACGGATGATATTTCTGGGACGGCAGATTGCCCTCTTTGAGCAGCTGTGGTGTGTTGTTAGAATTTGGTTTGTTATTATTTTTAATTGGTTGTTTTATGTTGATTTGA
>NW_024628753.1:0-4086 GCF_008729295.1 Plectropomus leopardus | reverse complement strand
AAGTTTGCTGTCAATTAAAAGAATATTTAAAAGAAATGCGTTTCCTGTGCACAAAAGGTAATTTTGTGTTTTCCTCGTCCATGTTGGCTTAAACGTTGAGATTCAAGGTTAAGTAATAATTTCACACAGGTGCAAACAAAACAATGTCAACAAAGGAAAAGGAGAAGCTGTCAGCCGTTGGTGAAACAACATGGCAGGGTTTCAAAAACAAATTTGTTTTGGCTTGATGACATCCTTGCAGGTCTGAATGTTGCATGAATAAAAGAGTTATGAGTTTTCACATTTCAGTGCTTGGACAGCTTCTCCTTTTTTCTTTGTGCAAAACACCTGTGACATGCTGTCTGTCTCATAATTGAACCTCAAAAAGCTTTTGGCGAAATGCACATTGTGTAGAAATGAACAATACTCAGTTTTAATAACATATTTGCACAGATTGACGGGCACAGTTTTTGTCTTTGAGCTGCCTTCTGTCGTTTTTCACTCAATTCGTCACGTCTGTTTTCATAACAGCGGAAAAGTAAATACATCTTATTTATAGCAGCTAATCCCGCGTCTGAGTGATGTTTTATGATTTACAAACCTCAAGTACACCACCCATACAGACTTAAAAACATTTGATTGCAGCCCACGCCGCAGGGAAAGATGAGGTATTATGAAGGCCTCTGGAACAAGCTTTGCTTTGAATAAGTGGGTGAAACTGAGAGCGAGTGAAGGACGGACATTGCAGCTTTATTCTGTCTGACACATCAGGAATTCCATGCAGTCATTTGTGCCACTTTCTATTCACCTTGGCCCCGCTGACAGAGCCGCTGATTAATCATGATAACAATGTTTTCCTTTTATTTAGCCCTCACCTCCCAGCGCCGGGACAAATTACTTTCTGTAAGAGTCAGCAGGTGCGACTGAAGCTCGGACCACCGGGGTCTTTAGATCCTCTAATGCAACTAAATGTTTTTTTTATTTTAAAGTGAGAGGACTGTTAATGGTTTTTACTACTAATATTAAATAAATCAAGCTAAAAATATTCACTTCTATTTGAACAAGACAACACTGCTCAATTTTAATGGTTTAATGGTGGAGGACAAAAAAACCAGGTGCTGGACAAGAGATAATACAAGACAAGAAAAAAAAAGTCCATACAGATTCACTCATAACTATTTAATTCAGTTACCACCAAGGTTTCAAGCTACATGCTCTTTATGAGACACTCAATATACACAGAAGTGATGCTTTTCTCAGAGTCAGCATCACTTCTGTGTCAATTACTGTGATTTTTCTTGGTGATGTTGCGCCGAAACATAACATGCAGACTGATATGGATCAGTCGCTTTGTTTTGCCTCTTTATCTTTTTCTAATCCATCTGACGCGTTTCTGCAGTGCGTTAATTCGCAGTTCAGTTCAGTGATGCTCGTTCACTTTTCTTTAACAGTTGGTTGAAAAACTAAAGGAGTACCTGCAGTACTTCATCAGAAAGAAGACGAAACTCAAATGCACCTTTCATAATTTTTTCATTGCTCTCTCTTCCTTTAACTCTCTACCTCTCTCTCCTCCACCACTGTGCGTCCCAGTGGGGTTTGGCTGCATAAGAAAATGACGCCATGCTGAAAACATGCACAGAGCGGGGCCTTGAACCCTCCTCGCTAAACACATCACATCATCATCACACTTTATTGAGTTTCCATCCTTTACATTACCTTTCTCCTGCCAGTGTTTAATCTACAGAGAGAAAAAAACTACACAGAAACTCTCCTCACTGAAGGGCTGGCCTGCCGTCTGTCAGACTTAAATGAACTATTAGGAATGAAAATCATTTTTAGAGATCCAAGCTTGGGCGTGGAGGGTTATAGGTTCAAACAGGGAGAAACTGAGAGAATCTATGTGCATAAATCTTTTCTTTTAACTCTTTGAAACCTGGAACGACATCAGTTTTTCTGTGCTGCATTCAGAAAACTTTCACAAGCTATTTAACCCTTTGAAACCTGAGCAAATGTATTTCCTTTAAACACTCTGGAAAAGGCAATGACCAACTTTGCAGAAAAAATTGAAATAAACAAATTGCAATGGATTAGTAAAAGGTGACAAGGAAACATCCTGAAAATTTGTTTTAAAAAAGGGGGGATTTAAAAAAAACAGAGAAAAATGTCCAGAAAGCAGTTTTTATAAATATTATAGTTATATCTTCAAATGGTATGATAGAAAATCTTTTTTTAATACAATTTTCAGCATCGTTTAGGCCATTTGCTCTTTGGTTTTACATATTTTCAGGTAATTTTCTTGTAGCTTTCTATGTCATGCTTTTTTGGGCCATGCTTGTTAAGTTGCCCTTTTTTAAATACAATTTTCAGCACTTTTTGGGTCACTTTCTTTTTGTTTTTACTTTTCTGTCTTTCTTTTTTTCAAGTAAATGTCTTAAAACATTTTACTTTGTGCTATTTTTGGGCCGTGTCTTGTTAAGTTGCTCATTGCCTTCCCTCCATGTTTTTGATGCAAATTAAATCAGTTTGCTCACTTTGTAAAGAGTTAAAGTCAGAGTGGTAGATGAGGATGAAGGTAAAATTAAACATCCATATTAAACAGGGATTATTCCTCTTCTCTCTCCCATGTGCAGACCAGCTTTATGATGATGTCACTGCGACTCTGTGGCCATTTGAAGACCTCATCTATAACTGTGGCCCGGTGTTTACCTCTGCTGCGGACCTCACTTTAAACACTCCATATGGCTGCAATGTGAAATCAGGGCTTTCCCCCTTTAAACCGTGGGCTTCCGATGCATAAAGCCGCAGGATAACTGCTCAGCCATCAAAGAGCTGAACGCAAAACCATCTCTGAGTCCTCTACACACAAGCACACGTGCACATGCACACACACACACACACACACACAGAGGGAGTTAGGCAGCTGCAAGCACACTGTGAGAGCAGGAAAGCACTCACCGTTACACATGCTGAGGGGCGTACAAAGACACACAGAGAAAATGGCTTACACGTGCATCTACGCACACTCGAGGGTTGACTGGAGGTGTGTAATGGATTGGATCCCCCTCATAATTCGTGGGACAGCGTTGTCTTCGAGGTCCGCACAGAGGCGGATGAGACCACAGCTGTTTGGACATAAATTTCCAGAGGAATGCCTTAAGTCCGAGCCCTCAGCATAAATAGCATGACTGAAAATTCCTCTCCACATGACAAATGATCGCCCTAAGGACTGTTGTGTGTGTGTGTGTGTGTTATTGAGTGTGTTTGTGAGTGGATGTGTGTAAAAAGAGTTTCTTGAGCAGGCATGTACAAGATCTTTGAATACATGTATCTGTTTCTATGAGTGTGTATGCATACCTTGAAGCAGGAGGAGGTGTGTGTGTGTGTGTGTGTGTGTGTGTGTGTGTGTGTGTGTGTGTGTGTGTGTGGGTGTGAGAGGATGAAATGGCGTGCAGACAGGAGTAGGTGTCCTCTGTTGAATCATGAAGACTCAACAGCTGGAGAGGGAGATGACGGCAGCTGGCCAGGTCTCATAAAAAAATCTCACATTTCTCTGTATACAGTAGCTAATGCTGGAGTCGTGTTAGCATACAAGTGTGCAGGTTTATAGGAATATTTCGGATAGATTAGGTTGCATGCAGCTTGTAGCGTGTGATATTGTTTTGCCAACGAGGCAACGGTCTCAATCCTACGTCTCATATGTCTTCATTTACAGATATTGCATGACTGCATATATATATATGTTGGGTGGATTATGAAACAATGGGCCCCGGGGCACAGACATGTTAAAGGCCCACGGCCTGAAACACACTCTCAGAGTTTGTGGGGATTTTGCTTCTTTATTTTTGTAGTCATGTTTTGTTTTTTTTATATAGTCATTTTGTGTCTTTTTTTGGGTAGTTTCGTGTCTCTTTTTGGTTGTTTTGCCCCATTTCCAGTCAATTTGTGTTGTTTTCTGGTGTGTTTTTTTGTTTTTTTGTGTTTATTTGTGGTCATTTTGTGTGTTCTGTTTGTTATGCCCCTTTCGTGATTATGTTGGGTCTCATTTTAGTTGTTTCGTGTCCATTTCTGTTGAGAATGCTCCTTTTGTAGTAATTATGTGTCTTTTTT
>NW_024628752.1:0-1433 GCF_008729295.1 Plectropomus leopardus | reverse complement strand
GCTCGCTCACCTCCCAGCTGCAGCTCATCAGTAATCAACCCAGGATATAAGCCTGCTCCACACACACACTCGTCGCCAGATTGTTCTTCCGCGTCATGCAAGACTCTCCAGCGTTTTCCTGCCTGATCTTCAAAAGCCGACCCTGCCAGTCCCCGACCTGCTCTCTTCGCCTGATCCCCGGTAAACCTACCTGCCTTCTGTCCCCGACCACGTGTTCTGCTTCGGCGTTCCTGATCTGCTCCGCTGGTAAAGACTCCTCCGCCTGGCTCAGACGATTCCGCTGTTTGATCCCCACTGGTACCACTGCATTCTCGGACTGCTCAATCGGCTTCGAAACCTCCGCCTGTTCCCGACCACTCTTCCGCCTTCTCCTCGACGGTACCTCCACACGTGCTGCCGAGCTGTCGGACTACAGGGTTTCCTCCTCATCCA
Organism: Plectropomus leopardus; assembly: GCF_008729295.1. Lineage (NCBI taxonomy): Eukaryota > Metazoa > Chordata > Actinopteri > Perciformes > Serranidae > Plectropomus > Plectropomus leopardus. The sequence goes on along the minus strand of NW_024628752.1, from coordinate 1,001 downwards.
CGCCGAGTGCAGTAAGCTTCGTTTCTTCGCTTCGTTCACCCTCCAGAGACTTTGTTTGGGGTTCCAACCCGAAGAACGAACTTTGTGCAGAATTGCCTCACCTTGCTTCGTGTTTAATTTGTGCTGGGTTTAATAAACGTCATTACCAACTACTCCTGTTTACCGGTGTACTGCATCTGGGTCCACACAACACCCGTTACAGTACAATCTGGCCAAACATGGACCCAGCAGATAACACCGCTCTCCAGTCCCGTCTTGCCCGCGTTGAGGGAATGTTGCAGCAACACGAGGCTCAACTCACCTCTAACGCAGCCGAAGCTCGCCAATCGGCTTCAGCGCTGGAACGTGCGCTAACCCAGTTAGCCACCCAAGTGCAGCAGATGGCTTCCTCGCTGACCCAGCACGCTTCGCCAACACCGGCTTCCGCCTCGCCTGCTCCACTACAGACGCTAACGCTCAGCCCGGTGTCCGAACCTCGGGTGGGGGCTCCCGAACGATACGCCGGGGATCCAGAGGGCTGTAACCCGTTTTTGACAAACTGTTCAATCCTGTTTGCCCTGCAGCCACATACCTTCGCCACAGAGGGAGCCAGAGTCGCCTTCGCCATTCGCCAGAGTCGCCTTCCCACTCCGCCGTTCCCCACAAACGTGGGGAACGGCGGAGTGGGAGAGAGGCACGCCAGCTTGCACCTCCTTCCAGACCTTCGCGGAGGAACCTCGAAAGGTTTTCAGACCAGTTCCAGTGGGACCAGACGCCACCGGGGGTCTCCTGAGCCAAAGACAGGGAAGTCGGACGGTCGCAGATTTCGCCATCGACTTCAGAACCCGGGCCAGGCTGAGCGAGTGGAACATGGCAGCTCAGTGTGACGCCTTCCTCAATGGGCTAGCTCCATACATTAAGGACGAGTTGGTTTCGTTCGACCTTCCCAGCTCATTGGATGGCCTGATAGAACTGACCACAAGGTTAGACAGGCGGATTCAGGCCAGAAGAAGAGAGCAACG
>NW_024628751.1:0-1883 GCF_008729295.1 Plectropomus leopardus | reverse complement strand
GCCAATCCAGGAGTGGGAGAAGAGTTTTTTGGGTTGCTGGCTGAAGAAAAGAGTTTCCGGTTCAGTCACTGCTGTGCAGTTCTAAGGATCCAGGAGGAGGCTGGCCGGTCCTGGTGTTCTTACAGAGATAGCAGTTCAGTGTTATCTCGTTTCTGTTCCCCTTGTGCCTTGAGAAGTTAACTGTGGCTTTCTAACTTCTGTAAAGTCTCTTCAGGCTTGAAGAGTAGAGCTGAGACAAGGCTGCAGCTTCTGCTGAGAGCTTAGCTGTGAGAGTGGGGGAAAGGCGAGCAGGTCCTCCAGACCTGCAACCTTCCTTGGGCGAGCTTTGGTAGCAAGAGCCAGAAGAATAGCAGATGCTTCCCTTCTTGGCTCAGTGACATGCTGGGTGGTCACCGTGGTGAACTAATCATGTCTTGAGATGAGTTCATGGGAAGGGACTAACACTAAGGTGCGAAAGGTGAAGCATCCTGGGGGTTGAGGCACAGGGCTGTCCCTTTGTTCCAGAGAACAGAGGACGTGCAGTCTCAGCCATCATTGAGGCCACCAATGAGGCTGGACTCACAGGAAATGCCTTCACATTTCCAGTTGAGGTTGCACAAATGCACAAATCATCTGTGCAGTGCCGTGAATCCCGACACAGTATAGTATGTCCCTCAAAAGTAATGAAAAACGTCATTAGTAAAATATGTTGAATGAAAGGCAGATAACGTCAAAATATAGCATGTCGAAAAAATGGCAGAAAACCGCATAGTATAGTACGGTGAAAAATCTCAAATTTTGACATGTCCCAAAAATGGCTATAAACTGCTTATTATCATTTGTAGAGACACCTCATAGTATAACAAGTCGAAAAAAGGGCCAAAAAAGGCCAAAAACGTCATAATATAGTGCGTTGAAAAAATAGCCAAAAACCACATAGTATAGTATGACGAAAATCTCAAATTTTGACCTGTCCCAAAAATGGCTGAAAACCGCTTATTATCACTTATAGAGATGTGTCATAGTATAGCATGTTGAAAAAAGGGCCCAAAACATCATTATATATAATGTTCAAAAAATGGCCGAAAACTGCATAGTATAGTATGGCTAAAAATCTCAAATTTTGACATGTCTCAAAAATGGCTATAAACTGCTTATTATCACTTGTAGATATGCCTCAAAGTATAGCATGTCAAAGAAAGGGCTAAAAAGAGGCCAAAAACATCATAATACAGCATGTCTAAAAATAGCAGAAAACCGCATAGTATAGTATTGTGAAAAGTCTCAAATTTTGACGTCCCAAAAAATGGCTATAAACTGCTTATTATCACTTATAGAGACACCTCATAGTATAGCATGTCGAAATAAGGGCCAAAAAAGGCCAAAAAGATCATCATATATAGTGTTCAAAAAATGGCCGAAAACCACATAGTATAGTATTGCAAAGAATCTCAATATTTGACATGTCCCAAAAATGACTGAAAATCGCCTATTATAACTTATTGAGATGCATCATAGTATAGCATGTTTAAAAAAAGGTCCAAAAAAGGCCCAAAACATCATAATATAGTGTGTTGAAAAAATCGCAGAAAACCACATAGTATAGTATGGTGAAAATCTCAAATTTTGACATGTCCCAAATATGGCTATGAACTGCTTATTATCACTTGTAGAGACATCTCATAGTATAGCATGTCGGAAAAAGGGCCAAAAAAGGCCCAAAACGTCATAATTTGCATGTCTAAAAACTGGCCGAAAACCGCATAGTATATTATTGCAAAGAATCTCAAATTTTGACCTGTCCCAAAAATGGCTGAAAACCGCCTATTATAACTTATAGAGATGTGTCATAGTATAGCATGTTTGAAAAAAAGGTCCAAAAAAGGCCAAAAACATCATAATAT
>NW_024628750.1:0-2756 GCF_008729295.1 Plectropomus leopardus | reverse complement strand
TCCTCTGACTGTTGTCCCTGCTTCTCCTCTGACTGTTGTCCCTGCACCTTCTCAGACTGCTGACGCTGCTCCTCCTCAGACTGTTGTCCCTGCACCTCCTCAGACTGTTGTCCCTGCTTCTCCTCAGACTGTGGTCCCTGCCCCTCCTCAGCCTATTGTCCCTGCACTTCTTCAGACTGTTGTCCCTGCTCCTCCTCAGACTGTTGTCCCTGCTCCTCCTCTGACTGTTGTCCCTGCCCCCCCTCAGACTGTTGCCCCTGCACCTCTTCAGAGTGTTGTCCCTGCACCTCTTCAGACTGTCGCCCCTGCTCCTCCTCAGAGTGTTGTCCCTACACCTCCTCAGCAGATCTGTACTGTTCCAATTCAGCTGGTACCTCAGACTCCTCCCCCCTCCTTGCCCCGCCCCCCACCCGCCCCCCCCACCCCCCCCGGTGTCCGCTCCTGTTCTCTTACCACAGTGACACCTTCTCCTGCTGCTCCTCCTCTCAGACTGAGCATCCCTCCTGCCACACCTGCTCCCTCTGACAGGTGCGTCTCCTCAATTCAAAACCTTGGTTTAGCCCCGCCCCCCTCCAGACCAACCAATCAGCAAACTGCTTCCTCCTCGTCGAGCCTACCAGCTCCTTCCCCCAGTGACCATAACTACACCTTTTTAAATCTCCACCCCTCCATGAAACTGACCCCTGAGTCCGCCCCCAAAAAGCCTCCCAAAGCCCTACCCAGAAGGAGGAAACGGGGGAGGGGGGAGGAGCAGCTGAGCCTGACGAGCAGCCAGGAGGACTCAGGTGTGAATGGGGCAGGTGCAGGTGTGAGCCAGGATGGAAAGAGGGTTCGAACCCCGTCCCAGAAGGCCAGAGCTTTACAGGAAGCTAAGGTAAGACCTGCCTCCATTTTTATAGACAGCTGTTTCTTTTGTTTGGTTGTCTGTTTGTTGATGTTTTTTTAAAACAAGTTTTGAATTCATGTTTTTTTTCTTTTTTTTAAATTTTTGGCTGTTTTTTTTTTTCATAAAAATTTTTTGAGAATTTTTCAGTCCGTCTCCTCTGAATCTGTCTCCTCCCCGTCTCTCGGTCTGTCTCCTCCTCTCAGTGCATCTCGTTGTGTTTTTGTTTCCAGGCTGAAGCCAAAAAGAAGAAGAGCAGAACTTCTTTTTCTCCTTGTAAGAAGCGCTCTCGTAGGTCAAAAGAAGAGGTGGTGGGACAGAACCAGTCAGGGCTCCAGTTGCTCCCCGGTCAGTCCATGTTGGTCATGACTCCTGGTGGGCTGGTCCAGTTGGCCGCACCGACCACAGGACAGCAGCTGGTGGCAGTAGCTCCACCCAGGAATGTTTCAAATTGCCAGAAGGCCACGCCCCCTCGGCGACGCATCGCTGGCCACCTGCGATCCATCGCCCCTCAACCCACCGTCGCCGTCCCTGTGAGCCTTCCTGTTCTGAATCTGTCACTTCCCATACCCGCCCTGCCCACCTGCAAACCCCTCCCCCCAGCCTTCCTCCTGCAGCCTGTCTCAAACCCCGACTCCTCCCCCATGACCTCCTGCCTTCCCCAACCTCCCCCCAAACTCTTCCTGCCCTACAAGGGCACAGTCAGAGCAGACCCGACGGCGCCTCCTCCCCTTAGGAGGGAGGCGCTGCAGTTTGACCCCTCCCTCATGTTCCTGGAGTCCCCGAAAGCGGTGCGTGATTGGCTGAGTGGTTGTGGAGGCGTGGTGATACCTGGAGCAGGCGTGTCTCTCCCCTATCTGCCGCCGTTTGTCAGCAGTTTGAGAATGTTAAGTGCGCTGCTGCGAGCCAAAGACGCCCTGACCACCTCCGCCCTGCAGCTGCTGAGCCAAGGGTCTGCACCCCGACACCCGCCGCCAAAACCCAGACCTGATGGCACCCAGACCACCACACCCAGACCCGACTGCTCCACCCAGACCACCACACCCAGACCTGACTGCTCCACCCAGACCATCACACCCAGACCAGACTGCTCCACCCAGACCACCACGCCCAGAACTGGTCGAACCTCCCAGACCACATCCAGTCCGCCACTGGACTTGCCAGACTCCACCTCTGACCTCAGATCCACTCAGGACACACAAGGTAACACACCTGACTGTCCTTTGTGTGTTTGTACATGATAACCATCGTTTCTTCTTCTGTTGTTTTATTGACGTGTTTGTCCTCCTGCAGCTCCCTCTGTCAGCTCTGACCTGCTGCAGGAGGAGGAGGCGGAGCTTGTTGCGGTGACACGTCAGCTGGTGGTGGAACGTTTCTCAGATAACCCCGCCTACCAGCTGCTGAAGGCCCGTTTCCTGTCCTGCTTCACTGTCCCCGCCCTCCTGGCCACCTTGCAGCCAGTCAGAGAGAAGACTATTGCCCACCCAGCCAATGAGGAGGAGGAGGAGGAGGAGGAGGAGGAGGAGGTGATCAATCTGAACACGTCTAAAGACCGAGCACAACAGAGGAGAGCTGAGGTGAGTTAGGCTGCTGACAGAGACCCAGAGTTCACCTGGTCTACATCAGAGTTGACCTGACCCCATAAACTCAGTTTGATCAACTTAAACCCTGTAAGGTGTCGACGTGCATGAGTCCACTTGAATCGTCTTGAGTACAGTTCGTGAGTACTCAGGCAGCTTCATGTGTACGAGGGCGGGGCGATAAAACGATAATGATAGCAATCGCGATATAACTTTTCCTCAGTTGAAATGTGCACGCTCAGCTCAGATGTAATGTTTTGGGGGCCCGGGGCCACAAGCACATGAGCTTATTT
>NW_024628749.1:0-2467 GCF_008729295.1 Plectropomus leopardus | reverse complement strand
CCAACGATACGACTACAAAGTCGATCATTGAACTGCGGCCTAGGGTGTCCTGATGCCAAGTGCGCATATGGACACCCTTATGCTTGAACATGGTGTTTGTTATGGACAATCTGTGGCGAGCACAGAAGTCCAATAACAAAACACCACTCGGGTTCAGATCGGGGGGGCCATTCCTCCCGATCACTCCCCTCCAGGTCTCACTGTCATTGCCAACGTGAGCGTTGAAGTCCCCCAGCAGAACAAGGGACATTAACAAAAAAAAAAAAAAGCATTCATTTATTTTGTATTTTAAATTTTTGGAGTTTTGGCCCATGGGTTTGGAGGGCATGTATTATGTGCTTATTTTCTTCTTCACAAAATGTTTGCCCCTTTTTATTTATTCATTTTTAGAGTTTGGAGGGCATGTCTTCTTTAAAATAAGCAATTTTTTCCCATTTTCTTTTTCAAAACAAATTGGGGAATTTTTTTCCCTTTAAAAATTTTGGCTGCTTTTATAAAAACATTTTTGCCCTTTTTTTTCTTCAAAACATTTCTTGTAATTTCTTTTGAAAACAGCACAAGAAAATCGACATCGCTCCAGATTTTAAAAGCTAAAATTGTTGCGTATTTCATCACATTTATTCCTACAAAGAAACTCTAAACCCATATTTCACCTTTAGATCTAGTAGTGTTGTTTTAACTTAATGTCTAAATCATCTACTTTTATACAGCCGTCACTGACTGTCCAGTGGTGACAGCCGGCACACACACACACACACACACACACACACACACACACACACACACACGGTCAGCACATCATTCAGGATTATTGGCGTCCTCCTGTTCATCGACTGCTTCATTCGTCACAAACGTAGCAGCGAAACGTGGGAGTGAAATCCTCTCTGAGCCTCTGGAGCTGCTGCTCGGTTTGTTCTCCGCTGCAGAAACCAACGTGGACACTTTCTCATTAACCCGACGGATGAACTCGCACTCAAGCACCTGCGGACGTCCCCTCATCCGTCCTGCTAATTGTCGTGTCAAAACGTGATATTTATGTCTGTTTTTCTGGTGTCCGCGTCCGTCCCGCTCCGGAAACAAATCACCTGAACCCGAGCCACGCGCTCGATAACGCGATTGATCGATCAGTCGTCTCAGTGATCGGTGGAGGAGGCGGCACACCTTTTGGCCTCGGCGTCAACACTCATGAGGTACTGAGACATACAGCCTCAGATGACCAAAAGTATGTGGACGGAAATCATGAAAGTATAGGAACCTATTCTTACTGCCAATTTTAAAGAATTCGTGCCTTCCCACCAGCTCTGAAGGCATGTTTCCTTCAAAAAAATCTTTTGGATTTTTTTTTTTTTTTTTTTAAATGCCATTTTTTTATCTTTCTTTTTTTAATTATTTTGTAAAAGGCATGTTTTCTTTTAAAAAAAGAAAAAAATTTTTTAAATCCTTGCCGATTATTTTGGTTTTTTGGAAGTTTTTAGGAAAAGAAAATTGGGAAATAAATATTATTTGAAAACTAATGAATTCAGAACAGGATTAGAACTAAATATTAAATATGACTAAGGGACTGTTTGTTATTTATGAGAGGGTAAGGGGTGGTACAAAAATGGGGAGGCATGTCAAATAATTTCTTAAGCACCGGGGAGGGACATATGTTTTTTATTTAGGCTGCAGAGGAGGGGCATACAACTTTAAATAGCTGTATTTTGTGCTTATTTTACTCCTGATTTTTTAGATAAACATGCCCTCTGAGTTTGGAAGGCACGATTTTTGTGGTGATTTTTAAATAAATAAAATTGGTGATTTTTGGACGATTTTGGCCCACAGGTTTTGAAGGCATTTTCTCAACTGGGGAGGAATTTATGTTTTTTTATTTTTCTATTTTAGCATTGGGGGGAGGGGAATACAACTTTAAATGGATGTATTTTGTGTTGATATTACTGACGATTTTAAAGATAAACGTGCCATCTTGCGAATTTAGCAGTTTTGGAAGTAAAAAAAATAAATAAATGCAGTTTTGCATTCTGTAACATTTGTTTTTTTTTTTAATTTTGGCTTCTTTTTCTTCTTGGAAATTTTTTCTGCATTTGTTAAGGAAAACAAATTAGGCCTTTTTTTTCTTTGAAAAACAAATGTCATGATTTTCCTTAAACCTCCCTTAACTGTCACATCCAGGTGGAAAGTTTGCGTGTCCACATACTTTTGGCCAGGAGGTGTGTGTGTCAGCAGATCAGTGTGTAACTGGTCGCTGGCTGACAGCTGATTTCTTCTGCTGAACCTGAGCCTGTCGACTCGTCATGACGATGGTCAGTGTTGTAGCGACATCCAGTGGCCAAAATGTGAACTGCAGCCAAAACCTCAAAACTGCTTCACACTTCTTAAAATATTATGAATACTGGTTTTCAGCTGTTTTATATCATATTTGTAAATGCTCCATTGAAACCCATTCAAACTGACATTTTTGATCCCACAG
>NW_024628748.1:0-1885 GCF_008729295.1 Plectropomus leopardus | reverse complement strand
TTTAAACTGAAGCAAAGCATCATCGACTCCAGGATCCCTGACTTGTATTAAAAAAGATTTTGTTGAATAGCATCCAGCTGCAAATAAGTTTAAATTCAGAATTTGGGATCCTTCAGATAAATAAAGTTAGATTCCTAACACACCTCAAAACTTTGCTGCTGTTTTTGCTCTTAATTTTTTAAACGGTACCTTTACAGCAGCGACTCTCCTCCGTCTGACCTCCGAACAGGAACTCCCACTTAGCTCGGGCGATCTTCTGCGACCGCGAGGACGGAGTCGTCGTGGAGCCGCTGTCTGACTGTGAGGAGGAGAGACGGCGGAGTGATCAGATGATTCGTCCATACAGAAATATTCCAGAACAAAACTACAGCTATCAGGGCACGGGCGTTTCTGTGTCTGAACTCCTGAAAGGCAGCAAACCAAAACCAACTGATAATTTCAGCTGTTTTAGTGGCAGATTTGATGCACTCTGCACTCTGCAAATGAGCCAAAAATTTGCAAGAAATTAATAAAGAGTTACCTGAAATAAGCAAAAAAGAAGAGAAAAGAGCAGAAACGGAGATTGAGCCGAAAAAAGAAATAAAATAATTTTAAATTGTAAGAAATACTTTTTCTCTGAGGCATGATTGTAAATATATAACTATGAACAGAGCTGGGCGATACGGAAAAAAGTGTTATCACGATCATTTTTTTCATATCAGTCGATATCGATATAGCGATATATCACGATATACATCAAATCACTCTTACTGTCAACCTTAAAGGTTCCCTTTGACTCCTCAGTGAGATATGAAGATATCATAACCAGTGATGCACCATGATGATTATTTCAACAGATAAACCGATAATTTCCAGCTTCTCGTGGCCGATAAGATACCGATAACCAATAACTTCTTTCTGTTTATTTTTCATCACCTGAAGGTTTGAAAGGCTGAGATCAGGTGAGAACAAATACATTTAATGTGTGTATTTTCATTTAAAAAACAACATTCCACACAAAAAGCTGGAAAATCACAAGAAAGTCATTTTTAAGAGCAAATCGTTTTTATATTTTGTTTTTTTCCCTCTTTATCTTCTAATGTCAACGTGAACTGTACAAAAATAATGCCGAAAATAATATTGTGTTTGAGTTATAGAGGAACTATAGAGAGGAAAGTCAGCGGAGACACCGACGGAGAGTGAGAGCGGACATTCAGAGACAGTGAGGGAGACACCACCGACGGAGACACCACCGACCGAGACACCGGCAGAGAGTGAGAGTGGAGCGGACATTCAGAGACAGTGAGGGAGACACCACCGACTGAGACACCAACGGAGACACCGACGGAGACACAGACAGAACGAGAGCGGAGAGGACATTCAGAGACAGTGACGGAGACACCACCGACAGAGACACCGACGGAGACACAGATGGAGACACCGACAGAACGAGAGCGGAGAGGACATGACTAGAATGTGTTGTATCGACATCCTATCGACTACATCTCATATTTCAATGGAGGTAAAGTTATATCGTGATTGATATCGGTATTGTTTTTTTTTTCAGCTCTAACTGAATATAGATTTCTTGATATTTTCCCCTGGTTTATTTAATTTTCTATTAATTATTCCTCTCTTGCTCCTTTTTAAAGCTAATTAAAGGTTAAAATTGAATTCAATTTAACTTTAAAAGGTAAACTGAATTAAATTAAATTGACAGACACCAATGCCTTAAAGAATTATTCAGCTGCAAAATGACCATTTGTATATCAGTGACTCACACCTTAAACTTCAGTTCAGGTAAAATTACTGTTATTTAGGAGTGAGGGAGATTATTAATCCTCAAATGCATCAGGATGAGGATTTGCACGACTCTGTATTGATTAAAAAATGTCAATAATCAATT
>NW_024628747.1:0-2477 GCF_008729295.1 Plectropomus leopardus | reverse complement strand
TATATTTTCTTTTTTATTGTAAATGTTTTTATTTCCTATTTCTAAAGTGGAGCAAACACACTTCAAAATATAAAACATATCGAATATAATCTTTGAACTCAAACAGTCACAGAAAATACTTTCTATCTCTTTATTATTGTGTTCAACTAAAAGGTAACTTGATTATTTTTCAGCCTGGACCCTATTCCCCCATGTTTTTGTGCCTAATTTACTAAAGAGAGATACAGTCCTTGAAATAGTATTGAGTGAAGCTGCACATCCAGCAGACGTTAAACAGACCACGATATCACCCCTCGGAGCCACAGTCAGCAGCTACAGGTCAACACAGTACATGATAATGCAGTAAAAAATACTACATATAGATGTTTGTTTCTGACTCAGGGCAGAGCATATGGAGCTGCAGGAAGACTCCCTGTCCCGCATACAGCCACCTGTGTCTCAGGTTTGTCTCCTCTGAGACAGACGCTGCCGTGTTTTCTCCACACACCTCCTCCTCCTGTACGCACGGCATCACCATGGCGACAGACCTGTTGTTACACGGCAACAGTTCTGAGCACAGCAGCGATGCTGTCCGTTATGGGACGCTTCATCTTTTCTCTGTGTGTGTGTGTGTGTGTGTGTGTGTGTCTGTGATTTCAGTTTTGTTCAGCCTTGGACAGCAATGAAGTACATTTACTTTGGTACAGTTTTTTAAGTATCTGTACTTCACTTGAGTATTATTATTATTATCATTTTTAACCTAACTCTTTGATTCCACTACCTCTGAAAGACAAATATTGTACTTCTGACTTCAATACTTTCCTATAAAAGCTCTCATTACTTGTTACATTTGCTTTGAAGTCAGTGCATGATTTTATTTTTCCAGAAATCCAAAACAAACTGTTTGCACTGGCAGCAGAACTTCACTTTTGGACGTAAACACTGGGTGGATTTACCACAACAATTAAATATTGTCTTGTAATTAATTGTAAAGTGGGTCACGTGAATAACAGGCCGTTAAAACATCACAGCTGCATCATGATCCGTCCTGTTGGCTGTCCTGGTTTATAAATGCTTTTGCTGCTGTTCTTAACACCAGTTCTGACCTGAAGGCAACACAACTCTGACCCCGATCCTTCGATTATACCGTTTAAACACAACAGCGAGGCAGCGTAAAAAATGATATATGTAAAATCAAAATCTGAATCTAAGACGTAAAATAGCAGAAATACAGTTTATTACGGTGAATTATTTGCTCCCCTGAATCAGCAACAAACAGATTTACAGATCAGCTGATTGCTGGAGTTTTTCTACACTTTGAAACACAGACAGAGTCACAGCGCTGACAGTAAATCTGTGCCCCCTGTTATTTTTATACAACTACAGTCGCCTGCTTCAGTGCTTTTCTCGGGCCTTTTAAAGATTTTACTCTGGCATGGTTTGATGTGATATCAGTGATAGGAAGATGCTGAATCAGTGGAGAGTTTGAATTTATAATTGACATGCATCGTATTTCTACTTTAACCTCTAAAACTCTTAACTTTCCACTTGAAAATCTCATTTCTCTACAGTTTGAAATGTCCACATCTTTTAAACTGTGTTTAACTATTGCATTTAATGGCTCTTTGGCTCTTTGCACTTGAATATATATGGTATTCTCAATAATTTGTCAATTTTTATGCAAATTTCTCCAGAATCCAGCTCAACATTTTTAGCACGTTTGGAAATGTTTTATCTTCAGTAAAAGTTTGCATTGGTGGAGATGATGCACAGTTGAGTCTGACAGGTTTTAAGAGGTGAAGCTGTTCAATCTAAAAGCGTTTTAGGTGGTTTGATGTGGGTGTGGTCTGGAAATAAGCCAAACCCCAAACATACCAAAGTGTTTTTGTGTTTAAATCTAACCAAACGTTAAACCTCCTAAAGTTTCAACATATCTGCGGCGTAAAAATATAACACATTAAACATGCAACCGTAATGTGAGTGGAAGAAAACAATGCCAACATTGATTCTGGTGAAGCTGTTTGGATGCAAAATTTTCTTTGCACTGTTAATAACATTTAACTGACTCCTGTGGCACACTGTCTGTAATGTTAACCCTTTGAAACCTGGACTGACAGCTGCTTTCTGGTGCTGCGTTGAGATGCCTTCGCCTTTGTGAATTTGTTTGATTTGTTTCTAAAACATGGGGAAAAGGAAATGACCAGCTTGGCAAGAAATGTGTAAAATAAAGTAGTAAAAAAGTTAAAGGAAAATTACCTAAAATTTAATCTTAAAAAAGAAGGGAATATTGTTAGAAAATTCACCAAAAATTGGAGAAAAAAAAAAAAGATATATACGATGAATTTATATATATACACACACACACACACACACACACACACACACACACAATGGTTTTATATTTAAAATTACATAAAAAGTTCAACTTACTTCATTTATATTTATATAACTTTTTTTTTTGCTAATTTTTGGGCCATGTCTGGTTAATTTACTCGTCT
>NW_024628746.1:0-11394 GCF_008729295.1 Plectropomus leopardus | reverse complement strand
TGGAATAAAAGAAAAGAAAAAGAAAACATGAACTGACAAGCTGATTTCTCAAACTGTGCTGATTATTCTTTTAACCTTTTTATTTTCTTTTTTATTTGACCATATTAAAAAGAAGGGAGATGGCAAATTCGACACCAAAGATCGAACTGTTTTGGAGCGTTTCATCACTTCTGGCTTCGGCACATACTTAGAGACGGGCTTCTAAACGTGATCGGTACCAAACCTGATAGATCCATCTACCAAACCCAGACAGAATTTTAAAAGACCGCAGGAAATGCAGGTGTTTGAGGTTTTGTGTTGTGGCGAGAAAGCAGAGGGAGATTTGTACGAACTGAGCTGAGTTGTTGGTAGACTGATAGAAATATAGATAGATTGATAGATACATACATACACACATACATACATATTATATAATAAAATAGCATATGTAAATAGATATATACACACACACACACACACATATATATATATATATGGATTTATATAGATACATATAACTATAGCTTACAAAAAACAATGATAAATGGCTGCAACGCAATCTTCTACCATCAGATGGTGTCGTAGAGCGAACAGGTTTTAAAATGTTTAAAAACGGTTCAAATCAATGGTTTAAAAGTACTGAAATGTTTCAAGGTGTTGAAATTGCCATCTCTATTAAAAAAGTTGCTTTAAATTGTCACTTTGTCACCCAACTACTTAGTGTTATATCAAATAAATTGATATTAATTGCATGCAAAGGAAATTAAAGAGAGAATTAATAATGAATAAATTAAGAGAAAAACAGGAGCTTATTTATAGCTATTCTCTTTCCTCAAGACACTTTCTCTCCTAAATTTACAGTAATGAAGTGCTCTAGTGTGCATCCTTCTGTGTAACTCTTTTTATGCCTACCTCCAGTGGTCCATAGCAAGCGTGCAGCCCACAATGCACCAGCCCAGTGTGCAGAGCAGCAGGCCCAGGATCTGAGCCCACCTCCTCCACATCCCTTCACACTGCTAAATAAAAGATTCTTTACTTATTAAGTACAAACACTTAGTGAGATGTTGTGATGAAGCTGTAGGTCCGTCCTCTTACAGCAGCTGCTTGTATATTTGTGTGAAGGTTTGAAGAACAGTGAAGCAGACTCTTGCTTACAGTCAACCAGAGCTGATCAGCCTGGTGGAGTTTTATTTGCACTTTAAATTGCTGCGTCGCGTGCTTTAGTTATGTGTTATGTTGAATGAATATTTACATGTGCTGTCTAGCTGTGACAAATTATAGATGATAAAAATGAAAAACAGGCATCAAACTGCATGAATCAATTCAGGGAAAAAGATTTTTGTACAAAACACAGATTGATACAAACACACACACACACACACATATGCATATATACAGGCTTTTTGGCTGGGGAAAAGGGAGCTCACAGGAAATGATTGTGTGGCTGCAACTCACGCTTCTACCAGCAGATGCGATGTAGAGCGAACAGGTTGCCATCTGACATGTTGCAGTTGTGGTGCGCACCAGAAAATGGGCTTTCTCCGAAGTGGGCGTGTCCCACGGCGGGTACTATCAATGGAAAACGAACCCCAGAGAACTACCCGATACTAAAGGCGAGTAGAGTAGAGTAGAGCACAGTACAGTACAGTACAGTAGAGCCGGTACTATGCAGTGGAAAAGCGCCATAATGCACAATGGCGCCACCCTGTGGCCTAATGTCACCATAACAAGAGAGTTAGATACGGTTGGATTCGCCAATCACAATGCAGTTTGTTGCATGAAATAATAAATGCATGATAAAGCCATATCAATAATCTGTAACAAACAATAAATAAAACATATAGCTTTGCTCGTGTTTCCTGTGTAATTGTACTCCCATTATCCATACTCCCATTAGCATACATTGGTTTGTGGTTTAGCTGATAAAAGTCATGTAAATGACCTTAAAAGTTGGGCTCTGAAGAAACAGGATTTTGACAAGGTTCCTAATAAATAAAGTGTAACACTAGAGCAGACCAAGGACTCCATCTGGTGGCTGAGGTCTGAACAGCTGTGCAACACTGTAGAAGGTTGGGCTCTGGCCACTAGGTGGCACTACTACGATAAAGGTTTGCACATAGAAGGTTTCCAGTATAGAAATAATAATAATAAAAGATATTAAGTAATATCTCAATGTTATGTGTTAATGCGCTCACTATATTACATTTCTCTGAACATCTGTCTCCACTATTACAATAACCTTCGCGTACAGTAGAGTACAGTAGAGTAACAGATTCTCAGTAGAGTGAGTAGAGTAGAGTACATACCGTACAGCACACTCAGCACAGTAGAGAGCAGTAGAGTGCAGTAACAATACAGTAGAGTGTAGTAAGCCGTATTAGAGTACAGCAGACATATAGTAGAGTACAGTACAATAGAGTACAGATTAGAGCAGCAACAGTAGTAGAGTACAAGTACGTAGAGAACAGTAGAGTACAGTACAGCACAGTAGAGTACAGTACAAAACAGTAGAACCGTAGAGTGCAGTACAATACATACAGTAGAGTAGCAGTACAATAGAGTACAGAGTAGAATAGAGTACAGCTTCGAGATAGTATAGAGAGTACAGTACAATAGAGTAGAGCACAGTACAGTACCGTAGAGAACAGGCAATAGAGTACAGTACAGCACAGTAGAGTACAGTACAAAAGAGTCATTAATAGTAGAGTGCTAGTACAATACAGTACAGTAGAGTACACAGTACAACAGGTTTTCAATTCAATGGGGTAAAAGGGAGTACAGCAGAGTCGGCTGTCAGTACAGCACAGTACAGTAGAGTCTGACATGTGCAGTGTAGAGTAAGTACAGCACAGTAGAATAGAGTACAGTGTCCCAGTGTAGTAGAGTACAGTACAATAGAGTAGAGCACTAGCACAGTAGAGTATAAGTACAAACAGAGTACAGTACAGCACAGTAGAGCAGAACATGCAGTAAAAGCGCAGTAGAGTACAGTGGCGCAATAGAGTAACAGCCTACAGCCACATACAATAGAGAGTACATACTGTACAGCACAGTACAATAGAGTACAGTAGTAGGATCAGTAGAGTTGAGTACAGTAGATTGGTCGAACAGAGTAGAGTTCAGTAAATAACACAGTACGGTACAGTAGAGAAACAGTACAGTACAGTATCAGATGGTATCGTTATACGCCATTCATTTTAACATAAGAGAACACGTAGATTACAAAAGAGATTACCGTAAAAAAACACAACCGTTAGAGTGCAGTGTACAATACAGTACAGTAGAGTACAGTACAATAGAGTACAGCAGAGTACAGTACAGCACAAGTACAGTAGAGTACAGTACCACTAGAGTACAGTACAGCACAGTAGAGAAAAGAGCAGCACAGTACAGTAGAGTACAGTACAATAGAGTACAGTACAATAGAGTACAGTAGAGAACAGTAGAGTTGAGTACAGTAGAGCAGTAGTAGAGTTTCAGTACAGTACGGTACAGTATGAGAACAGTAGAGATACAGTACAGTACTGGAGTACAGTACAAAAGAGAACCGTAGAGTGCAGTACAATACAGTCTTCCAGAGCCACAGGTATAACAGAGTACAGTAGAATAGAGTACAGCAGAGTATAGTAGAGTACAGTACAATAGAGTAGAGCACAGTACAGTACCGTAGAGGAACAGTAGAGTACAGTACAGCACAGTAGTAGTACAGTACAAAAGAGAACCGTAGAGTGCAGTACAATACAGTACAGTAGAGTACAGTATCAATAGGCACATACAGCAGAGTACAGTACAGCACAGTACAGTAGAGTGCAGTACCCTGTAGAGTACAGTACAGTAGAATAGAGTACAGTAGAGTGTAGTAGAGTACAGTACAAATAGAGTAGAGCACAGTACAGTAGAGTACAGTACAATAGAGTACAGTACAGCACAGTAGAGACAGCACAGTACAGTATTAGTACAGTACAATAGAGTACAAGTACAGCACAGTACAATAGAGTACAGTAGAGAACAGTAGAGTTGAGTACAGTAGAGCAGAGTAGAGTTCAGTACAGTACAGTAGAGAACAGTACAGTACAGTAGAGTACAGTACAAAAGAGAACCTATGTAGAGTGCAGTACAATACAGTACAGTAGAGTACATACAATAGAGTACAGCAGAGTACAGTACAGCACAGTACAGTAGAGTGCAGTACTGTAGCGTACAGTACAGTAGAAATAGAGTACAGTAGAGTGTAGTAGAGTACAGTACAATAGAGTAGAGCACATTACAGTAGAGTACAAGTACAATAGAGTACAGTACAGCACAGTAGAGAACAGCACAGTACAGTAGAGTACAGTACAATAGAGTACAGTACAGCACAGTACAATAGAGTACAGTAGAGAACAGTTTTTTAGTTGAGTACAGTAGAGCAGAGTAGAAAGTTCAGTACAGTACAGTACAGTAAGAGTAGAGCCAGTATCATGAAGTGGAAAAGCCATGATCGAACTGTTTCGAAACGTTTCGTAACTTCGAGACTCGAGTAGAGGTTTCGAAACGTCACGTGATCGGTACCAAACCTGATAGATCCATGTTTACCAAACCCAGACAGAATTTTAAAAGACCGCAGGAAATGCGTCCGGTGTTTGAGGTTTTGTGTTGTGACGAGAAAGCAGAGGGAGATTGTACGAACTGAGCTGATGTTGTTGGTAGAGTCATTAATGGAGAGATAGATAAATTGACAACACACACACAAACACACACAACACACACACACACACACACACACACACACACACATATGCATATATACAGGCTTTTTGGCTGGGGAAAAGGGAGCTCACAGGAAATGATTGTGTGGCTGCAACTCAAGCTTCTACCAGCAGATGCCGATGTAGAGCGAACAGGTTGCCATCTGACATGTAGCAGTTGTGGTGCGCACCAGAAAAATGGGCTTTCTCCGAAGTGGGAGTGTCCCACGGCGGGTACTATCAATGGAAAACGAACCCCAGAGAACTACCCGATACTAAAGGCGAGTAGAGTAGAGTAGAGCACAGTACAGTACAGTACAGTAGAGCCGGTACTATGCAGTGGAAAAGCGCCATAATGCACAATGGCGCCACCACCCTGTGGCCTAATGCCACCATAACAAGAGAGTTAGATACGGTTGGATTCGGCCAATCACAATGCAGTTTGTTGCATGAAATAATAAATGCATGAAAAGCCATATCAATAATCTGTAACAAAACAATAATAAAATAGCTTTGCTCGTGTTTCCTGTGTAATTGTACTCCCATTAGCATACATTGGTTTGTGGTTTAGCTGATAAAAGTCATGTAAATGACCTTAAAAGTTAGAAACAGGATTTTGACAAGGCCTAATAAATAAAGTGTAACACTAGAGCAGACCAAGGACTCCATCTGGTGGCTAAGGTCTGAACAGCTGTGTGATGGTTGGGCTCTGGCCACTAGGTGGCACTACGCTTTACACATAAAGGTTCCTGAAATAAAAATAATAAAAGACATTAAGTAATATCTCAATGTTATGTGTTAATGCGCTCACTATATTACATTTCTGAACATCTGTCTCCACTATTTAACCTTCGCGTACAGTACAGTAGAGTCTTAAGAGTACAGTAGGATAGAGTAGAGTACCGTACAGCACACTCCAGTAGAGAGCATAGAGTGCAGTACAATACAGTACAGTAGAATAGAGTACAGCAGAGTATAGTAGAGTACAGTACAATAGAGTAGAGCACAGTATAGTACCGTAGAGAACAGTAGAGTACAGTACAGCACAGTAGAGTACAGTACAAAAGAGAACCGTAGAGTGCAGTACAATACAGTACAGTAGAGTACAGTAAATAGAGTACAGTAGAATAGAGTACAGCAGAGTATAGTAGAGTACAGTACAATAGAGTAGAGCACAGTACAGTACCGTAGAGAAACAGTAGAGTACAGTACAGCACAGTAGAGTACAGTACAAAAGAGAACCGTAGAGTGCAGTACAATACAGTACAGTAGAGTACAGTACAATAGAGTACAGCAGAGTACAGTACAGCACAGTACAGTAGAGTGCAGTACTGTAGAGTACAGTACAGTAGATAGAGTACAGTAGAGTGTAGTAGAGTACAGTACAATAGAGTAGAGCACAGTACCAGTAGAGTACAGTACAATAGAGTACAGTACAGCACAGTAGAGAAAGAGCACAGTACAGTAGAGTACAGTACAATAGAGTACAGTACAGCACAGTACAGTAGAGTACAGTAGAGAACAGTAGAGTAGAGTACAGTAGAGCAGAGTAGAGTTCAGTACAGTACAGTACAGTAGAGAACAGTACAGTACAGTAGAGTACAGTACAAAAGAGAAACAGTAGAGTGCAGTACAATACAGTACAGTAGAGTACAGTACAATAGAGTACAGCAGAGTACAGTACAGCACAGTACAGTAGAGTGCAGTACTGTAGAGTACAGTTACAGTAGAATAGAGTACAGTAGAGTGTAGTAGAGTTCAGTACAATAGAGTAGAGCACAGTACAGTAGAGTACAGTACAATAGAGTACAGTACAGCACAGTAGAGAACAGCACAGTAAGTAGTAGTACAGTACAATAGAGTACAGTAACACAGTACAATGAGTACAGTAAGAACAGTAGAGTTGAGTACCAGTAGAAGCAGAGAGTAGAGTTCAGTACAGTACAGTACAGTAGAGTAGAGCCAGTATCATGAAGTGGAAAAGCCATGATCGAACTGTTTCGAACGTTTCGTAACTTCGAGACTCGAGACGGGTTTCGAAACGTCACGTGATCGGTACCAAACCTGATAGATCCATGTACCAAACCCAGACAGAATTTTAAAAAGACCGCAGGAAATGCGGGTGTTTGAGGTTTTGTGTTGTGGCGAGAAAGCAGAGGGAGATTTGTACGAACTGAGCTGAGTTGTTGGTAGAGTCATTAATAGAGAGATAGATAAATTGACACACACACACACACACACAACACACACACACACACACCACACATATATACAGGCTTTTTGGCTGGGGAAAAGGGAGCTCACAGGAAATGATTGTGTGGCTGCAACTCACGCTTCTACCAGCAGATGCCGATGTAGAGCGAACAGGTTGCCATCTGACATGTAGCAGTTGTGGTGCGCACCAGAAAATGGGCTTTCTCCGAAGTGGGAGTGTCCCACGGCGGGTACTATCAATGGAAAACGAACCCCAGAGAACTACCCGATACTAAAGGCGAGTAGAGTAGAGTAGAGCACAGTACAGTACAGTACAGTAGAAGCCGGTACTATGCAGTGGAAAAGCGCCACAATGCACAATGGCGCCACCCTGTGGCCTAGCGCCACCATAACAAGAGAGTTAGATACGGTTGGATTCGGCCAATCACAATGCAGTTTGTTGCAGATGACGTGTAAGTATACGTAAGCAGACACGAGGCGTAGGGCCGCCTTCCGATTGGTCGACACACCTTCGTTTTGTTCAAAATACTCTCCCAAGGAACTATGGGAAACCAATATGGCGTTTAGCATCGACGCTAATGTAATATAATGTATATGTATCATCGAAATATGGTTAAAAATACGGACGGAAGACACCAAAATCAGATCTATCGTTACGCATTCATTTAACAAGGTCCCGTAAAAACACAAGAATTACCAGGCTGGATAGAGACGCTTCTGACAGAGCTACGATGCGTCGGACAGACGGCAGCTTTTACTGGCGAATAAAAGTAAGCGGAGCGAAAAACGGTCTCAAAGTTATTAAAACTTTTCTAATTTTGCAAATTTTATTCGTCGGCGACTAAGCCGGCTGCAGAGGGTTAATCATTTCTTGAAAACAGAGAGCATGCAGATGAATAGCTGCGACCAGCTGTAAAACACAGCGCGAAGCCTCACGTTGTCAAAATACAAGAAACAGAAAAAAAAATACGAACAGCGAAATTAGTCAACCAGAGCTGATCAGCCTGGTGGAGTTTTATTTGCACTTTAAATTGCTGCGTCGCGTGCTCAGTTATGTGTTATGTTGAATGAATATTTACATGTGCTGTCTAACTGTGACAAATTATAGATGATAAAAATGAAAAACAGGCATCAAACTGCATGAATCAATTCAGGGAAAAAGATTTGACTTTTTATACAAAACACAGATTGAATTTGCTCTCTAACGGATTCCACGAACTGAAAAAAGAAAAGCATCTGTCCGTGACATTTATTCATATTTGTCCCTCACATGATGAACCGCGTTTATTCAAATAAAAGAGTTTTTGATGAAACGCTGTGGTCTCACTCCAGAGCTGCCTGACAACGACGACACTGTCCGGCTGCTGCCGCTGCTCCTGGACCCGGACAAAGTTGACACGCTAGACCTCGATGAGACACCGGTCTCTGACCCTGACCCGGATCCTGACCTCGACCCCGCAGACCCAGCAGACCGGGTGGCTCGCCCGCTCTTCGGCTCGAGCGCGCAGACTTTGCCGTGCGTCCAGATTTGGCCGTGCGCTCCGATCTGGAGGAAATGCCGGACAGGTCTGAGCGCTCAGAGTTGGACGACAGCTCGGACACGGAGGACACTTTGGTCTTGGAGGTGAGGTGATCGCGGACACGGAGGACAGAGCTGTGGTGGGACTTGTTCTCTGCTCAGGGTCTGGTATCGGAACTGGACGTTGATTACCCTGGAGAGAGATATAAATGAGCAGCTGTGAACAATGTTTTCACTCAACCCATGCTGAGCTGTACCTGAGGATTTTAGAAAAACTCAAGTCATTAGTGTAAGCACCAAAATGTTTTTAAATTGTTACATTTTTTCATATTTTATTTGTTGCAAAATGTTTTTTCCCAACATAAATAAATGCTGCATTACAGTGTCCGACAGGCTCAGCATTTATCTCAGTCATTACTGCCTGACATATCTCCCACAGGCTGCTCAACCCCCCAAAATCACAGCCATCTATATCCTTGAAAAAAAAAAAAAAAAAATAAAAATATATATAACAAGGCCTATATATGACATGACCATGACCCCTGCGTGGGCCACTGAATGCAGACCTACATCACGCTTTTACATTTACGCTGAACCAAGCAAATTCATGAGCTGAAAATACATGTGTACTCGGCAATCATCAGGCTGAGAGAAGGAGAGTTCCTAACAGTGGGTGGTGTAGTTTACTTTTTTTTATTTTAATTCAAGTTTTTAATAGAATTATCAACATCTGTCTCCATTCTGCGGTAGTGCTGAGCCGGGCAGGGCCGGTTTCCGGTTTTTTGAAGCGGGGAAGCAAGCAAAAGCATACCCGCCACTGCAGCATCTATTTACTGTTTGAAACTTGATTGTGTCTTGTTCATGTGAAAGGTCAGGCTGGTTTTTCCTGTTGATAATTCACTCCGTGTTGTGACGGCCTCTAGCTCAGTGAACAAAGTGTCCTCCCTGTACAGGTTGAGTTTTTCGCAGAGGCCCGGGTTTGATTCGAGCTTGTGGTCATTTGCTGTGTGTCCATCCCTGTTCTCTCCCTCTTTCCTGTCTCTCTCTCTAACTGTACTACAATAAATGCATGAAAAGCCATATCAATAACTGTGTAACACTAGAGCAGACCAAGGAGTCCATCTGGTGGCTGAGGTCTGAACAGCAGTGTGATGGTTGGGCTCTGGCCACTAGGTGGCACTACGCTTTGCACATTAAAGGTTCCTGAAAATAATAATAATAAAAGACATTAAGTAATATCTCAATGTTATGTGTTAATGTGTTCACTATATTACATTTCTGAACATCTGTCTCCACTATTTAACCTTCACGTTTTTCTCGCCGAGGTCATCTGTACCTGAAGCGGTGCTGAAAACGATCCCCAGAAAACTACCTGATACCAAAGGTCAGTACAGTACAGTACAGCACAGTAGAGTACAGCACAGTACTGTAGAATACAGTAGAGTACAGTACAGTAGAAAAGAGTACAGTATAATATAGCACAGTACAGTAAAGTACAGTACAGTACAATAGAAAACGAGTGCAATACCGTAGAGTACAGTACAATAGAGTGCAGTACCGTAGAGTACAGTACAGCACAGTAGAGTATTGTAGAGAACAGTAGAGTACAGCACAATAGAGTACAGTTATAGTAGAATAGAGTACAGTACAGTATAGTCTAGTACAGTAGAGTACAGTACAACACAGTGGAGTACAGTACGGTAGAGTACAGTGCAGTAGAATAGAGCACAGAAGTGGTACAGTAGAGTAGAGAAGAGTACAGTACAGAAGAGCAGAGTAGAGTAAAGTACAGTACAGTACAGTAGGAGAGTAGAGTACAGTACAGAAGAGCAGAGTACAGTACAGTACAGTACAGTACAGGAGAGTAGAGTAAAAAAAGTACAGTACGGTAGAGTGGAGCCAGTATCATGTAGTGGTTATCGAAAAGCCATGATCGGTACCAAACCTGATAGATCCATGTACCAAACCCAGACAGAATTTTTAAAGACCGCAGGAAATGCGGGTGTTTGAGGTTTTGTGTTGTGGCGAGAAAGCAGAGGGAGATTTGCACGAACTGAGCTGAGTTGTTGGTAGAGTCATTAATAGAGAGATAGATAGATTGATACACACACACACACATATCTATATACAGGCTTTTTGGCTGGGGAAAAGGGAGCTCACAGGAAATGATTGTGTGGCTGCAACTCACGCTTCTACCAGCAGATGCCGATGTAGAGCGAACAGGTTGCCATCTGACATGTTGCAGTTGTGGTGCGCACCAGAAAATGGGGCTTTCTCCGAAGTGGGAGTGTCCCACGGCGGGTACTATCATGGAAAACGAACCCCAGAGAACTACCCGATACTAAAGGCGAGTAGAGTAGAGTAGAGCACAGTACAGTACAGTACAGTAGAGCCGGTACTATGCAGTGGAAAAGCGCCATAATGCACAATGGCGCCACCCAGTGGCCTAACGCCACCATAACAAGTGAGTTAGATACGGTTGGATTCGGCCAATCACAATGCAGTTAGTTGCAGATGACGTGTAGCATACGTAAACAGACACGAGGCGTAGGGCCGCCTTCCGATTGGTCAACACACCTACGTTTGTTCAAAATACTCTCCCAAGGAACTATGGGAAACCAATATGGCGTTTAGCATCGTCGCTAATGTATATAATATATATGTATCATGGAAATATGGTTAAAAATACGGACGGAAGACACCAAATATCAGATCTATCGTTACGCATTCATTTAACAAGGTCCCGTAAAAACACAAGAATTACCAGGCTGGATAGAGAGGCTTCCAACAGAGCTACGATGCGTCGGACGGACATCATTTCTTGAAAACAGAGGCATGCAGATGAATATAGCTGTAAAACACAGCGCGAAGCCTCACATTGTCAAAATACAAGGCAGAAAACAAAAACGAAGGAAATTATTCTTTTGGGCATGTTTTTCTGAGGCGTTAACAAAA
>NW_024628745.1:0-4181 GCF_008729295.1 Plectropomus leopardus | reverse complement strand
TTTCATACAAGAAATGCAGTCCAACAAAGAAATTACATGTAAGATAAAAATAAGGATTAAAAATAGAATGCATAACATAAGATGGAAAATAAAACCCATTGAGATAATTTTAATAAGAATAAATCTAAAAATAGTGTATAAAATGCATAAAATTAAGGAAAATACAACATTTTAAAGAGGTGCAGCAGTTAAGTCGGCGCTAGTTAAAGTCTAAAGCGAAGAGAGAAGTTTTTAGTTTTCTTTTTAAATTATTTAGCGATCCAGCTTCTCTGATATCTGTCGGCAGTTTGTTCCACAGCTTAAACTGACAGACGCTGCAGCAAAAACTTTCTTTTGGCTGTTTTTGCAGACGATCGCAGCAAAAACGCAAAATGTGAAAACTTATTTCCACAATTTTTCCCAAACTTTTAAGGATTTTGACTAGTTCCATGACTTTTCCAGGCCTGAGAAATGTAACTATGAAATTCTTAATGACCATGAAAGTCCTGTTTTCTTGTGTTTTTGCGCGTCGTTGACGTGTTTGCGTGCGTCGGCGTTATTCGTCTCCACGGCGCGGGAGACGGCGAGCTCTGACGCAGCAGGAGGCCGAGCACACGGAGAGCTTTGAGGAGTTTTCTCCGGAGGCGACATGAGTGTGTGACAGCGAGGAGGAGTGAGGAGGACAGGTTCATCTATTTGGAGACGGACAGAGCTCCCACGCTGGGGCAAACAGTCTATAAGAGAATGTAAATGAAGTGGCCTGTGCCAACACAACACCACTTTCTCTCTATCATGAATAAATATTAGTGCTTCTCGCTCTGCGGCCGCCCGGCTCCTTCTCCCACAATGTGCCGCGTCACATTCCTCGCTTCCTGTTGCTACACCCGCCGTCTTCATTGTCCCCGGCGGCGAAGACACGCAGGGAGGGAGGGGCCGGCCGGCGTGTTATCAAAGAGCCCGCGGGATGGTAAACACAAAGTCATTAACCTGCGACCCGCCGGCATGTTTGGAGAGCAGATTCCCCGGAGCCTCGGGGACGTGTCAGGACGAGACGGGCTCATCAAACCGGCTTTACCGTCACCGCGATGACACCGAGGAGATCTGCGCTCGTGTCCGCGGCGTCCTCTGGAGACGCCACGCTCAGGGTGAACACCCAGGAGAAGACGAGGTCTCAGCTACTCGGATGCAGATATCTGAGAGAAACTCTGTCCACGCGAAGGTCGTTTTTTCCAAATCTGTCCGTCCACACAACCAGAGCTCATGCACACTGTCACCAAAAAATTTACCGATAATTTTACCGATAATTTTACCAATGATATTACAGGACTTTGAAGCTAATTTTAAAGACCATAAATCCTCCGATACGACCATCCATACTCCTTATCGTTTTTTTCATGACTATATAATAGTAATGTATAAGATAAAATTAATACATATTATCTTAAAAAAATGGATTCAGAACGGGACTAGAAAATTTTAATATAATTTTTAAAATCTAATATTTAAACATAAAAGAGACTGTATTTATGGGGGGTGATGGGGAGGGGCATACAGAGTTAAATGACTGTATTTTCTATTTACTTTTCTACTGATCAATTTTGTCATTTTTTTCCTATTTTTAATTTTTGGTTGTTTTTCTTAAATAAGAAAAGTATTTGACTTTTTTATTTAAAAAAATGCTTTGCTCTACATTTTTTCTTTTAAAGTTTTTTAAATTTTTGAAAGAAAACATTTTGGCTTTTTTTTATTTTGGCAAATTTCTTCATTTTTTTTAGGCAACTGTTTTCTTTAATTTTTTCTTTTGCGATTTTTAATGAAAAATTGTTGGCCTTTTTTGACTATATTTTGTTTTATTTAAAATTTTTGGCAAAAAAGGCAATTTTTTAATTACAAATTTCTTGGGAGTTTTTTAGTTTTTGACCAAAATATTTTGTCTTTTTTTTTTAGCAGTTGGCTCTTTTTATTTAATTTTTGAGGGGAAATTTTTTTCGATCTTTCAAGAAATTTTTTTAAAGTTTTGGGTGATTTTTCAAGAAAAAAATTGGATGATTTTTTTTCTTTGAAAAAAATAATCTCTAACTTTGTTTTGTGTTTTGTCTCTTTTTTTTAAATTTCAGTCAAAATAAAAGTGTAGAGAGGTGGACAGAGTTTGTCACCAGAACTGTACACAATCCTACAAAAAGAGCAATTAAAGGGATATTTCACCAGTTTTCAACCAGCTGTATACTAAAACAATGTGTGTGATGTGTAGATGAAGTGTGATAAATGTCCCTGATGAAAACCTGTCCCTGGATTTTATTTTACTGTCCTCGCAGCCGTTTCGTCCCCATCAGGAGACAAACACCAGCCGTCAGTTTGGGGTTTGACGGATGAGCTCAGCGGCGTGATATTTGGTGGTGATTGAAGCCCACAGGTTGACATAATTATCACACATCAGTCCTTCAGTCTCTGTCCCGCCGTCTCTGAGGGATTTCACACTCTGTGGTCTTAGCCGGAGGTCAGAGGTCGCCCCCCGTCCCCCCGTCAGCTCTCCCCCGAGTCATTTCCATTTTAATGTCACACTTCCAATCTATCAGAGGAGTGACGGACATCACAGAGCGGCTCTAAGTCCCCGTCCCCCGGGCTGCAGGGGGACACGACGTCTCTCAGTGTCAGAGTCTAGATCTGCAGTTCAGGGAATTCTGCACGATTTCCAAAAAATCCACCAATGTGTCAAAAACCTGGACGCTCTTTGAGAGGCGGACATCAAGGAAGTCCAGGTCTTTTATTTTGGAGGGGTTGAAAGGGAATGTTTTTTGGATTAAGGACATTTAAAGGATTTTAGGGAGTTTTAAGACGTTGCTGAGATTTTAGGGTGTTTCTGGAATTTTAGGACATTTCTAGGATTTCAGGATATTTTGAGGATTTTAGTACGTTTGTAGGATTTTAGGATTTTTCTTGGATTTTTGGATGCTTCTTGGGTTTTAGGACATTTCTAGTATTTTAGGGAATTTTTAAGGTTTGGGGATTTTCCTCAGATTTTAGGACGTTTCTTGGATTGCAGAATGTTTCTGGGATTTCAGGACATTTTTAGAATTTAAGGACATTTCTTTTGAGGATATTTAGGATTTTACGACAATTGTAGGATTTGGTATATTTCTCAGCTTTTAAGGATGTTTCTAGGAGTTTTGGACATTTCTAAGATATTAAGACATTTCCAGGATTTTAAAACATTTTTACTGTCAATTATAAAATGTTTGGGGGCCACCAGGGGCCCTGTCAGGGGCCAGATTTGGCCCTCAGGCTGTTCTGGGTTAAAGTAGAGGTGGTCTTTAATACTGTATGTTGGAGCAGAAATAAACATTACATACAGTTTATTTGAATTATGGCCTACATAATATTCGGGATGCACTAAATGTGAAATTGTGGGCCGACTGGACGTTTTTGTTGGAACGTGTCCGTTGAGACTGAAGACAAAAAGCTGCAGCTGAGGACTCAACGTTCAGCGGCTGAGAGGCAGAGAGACGGAGGATAAGAGGGAGATAAAGAGCGTAAAGATGGAGCTGAAGATGGATTGTGGGACCGAGCAATTCCCTAAACTCTGATGATTCCTGCTCTTACATCTGTCACAGGAGGAGGAGGAGGAGGAGGAGGAGGAGGAGGAGGAGGAGGAGGAGGCGCCATACATAATTAATGACATCATTTCAACTCCACTATTGACTAAACAAATGCATAAATCACAGCGGCCCGAGTCAATAGACGCGGAAACATTTAATCATGTTGTAAATAATGACTACTGTTCCCATAATGCCGTAATTATTCCGAGCTGTCAGAGGACACGTGAAGCGGCGGCGAGCAGGAGGCCGCGCCGCCGTGAGTGACAGCGGTGCGGGGCGAGTGGCAGCTGAAAAGTGGCTGTCAGAAAATGCACTGGATATTTGCTGTTTTGTTTATCAGCCGGCCGGCGCTGAATAAAAGTGGAGGAACATGTCGAGGCTGTCCGTCCGCCTTTTCATCTGCCACCTAAATGGGTCTGGGGATTGGAGAGTGCAGTTTATCCCTCCATTCTGCCCGACAGAGAAACCATTTAAAGCCGGGCGCCGAGGAGACAGCAGTCTGTCACCAGAGACACGCTCAAATCAACTCTTCACATGCCGCTGCTCCAACTTTCTGCTTCCTGCCTCCCGCCACATGTTTCAGGGCCCCCCCATACCGCCACCCCC
>NW_024628744.1:0-2966 GCF_008729295.1 Plectropomus leopardus | reverse complement strand
AGAGAGAAAGAGGGAGAGGGAGAGAGAGACAAGTGATAGAAGGATACATATAGACCCACTGTAGGAGAGAGGTAATGGAGGTCTATAGAAAACAAGAGAAATGGAGGGATGGAGGGAGAGACAAATGGAGGGTGAGAGAGAGCGGGTGAGAGCGAGGGAGGGAGTGCATGACAAAAGGAGGGGGTGTGGTTTAGTGCTGTGGACAAAGGAGGCAGGCTGATTGTTTACTACCACTGCAGTGAGAGACATGGACGATCAATGCTCCATCATTCTCCCTCTGTTACACTCTCTCTCTTTTTTATTCTCTCACCACTCTGCTCCACACAGCTGCTCCCTTCTTCTGGCCTTTCCTCTGCATCACAGTTTTACTCTTCCAATCTCTCCCCCCACGTATCATTTTCTCTTCCTCCTCCTTTGACTAGCACTCTCTGCCTCTGTCTTTCTCTCTCTCTCTCTCTCTCTCTCTCTCTCTCTCATTCTCTCTCTGTTTTTTAGGACTGTGTGGTAGTAATGGAGTGAGCAGGGCTGTAAGCTAACGGCTGCTGTTACAAAATGGCTCTTCTTTACCTCCAGCTCAGTGATTTTATTGCCAGGACGGGAGCAGAAATACTCATGCCAATACATATTCTAAAATACTACAGTTGATGCTTTCACTCCAAACTAATGACATGTGCTACTGTGTATGTGAGCTAGCTGCCTGCTATGTGACTTTGAGGAGTCTGTGCATTATTTAGAGAGGAGTAGTAATGTTAAAAAGCAGTCGTGGTGACAGAAGTAACAGCTGCAGAATATGTTAAACTGCAACCACAGCAAGCAAATATGGCAGTACTAGTACCACTACTACTGATACTAGTACTGCCATAGTAGTAGTAGTACTACTGGTACTACTACTACTATGGCAGTACTAGTACCAGTAGTAGTGGTAGTTGTGATGGTTGTTCTTCAGGGTTCAGGGTAGGCTTTGGCGGTATGTAATATGTCATACCTTTCTAAATTTCACAGGTGAATACAGTCAGTGATGGTATGAGTGTGAGGCACTAAAATATATCTCACCCAAACCATTTCTGTTCCTCTTGTTAGTAATCTAGTTAGTATGGCCACTGTTCCAATAATCATCAGCTCTGGTTTGGTTCAAATAAATTCATAATTCACCAAGTTAGATGTTAAAAAAAAATGCAGTTATTCCTCACGGTCTCTCTGCTTGCTGGCCACCGGCTGTTTACAGTCCTGTAACTTCTCCCTGCACTAGTAGGTGTCACTGTGTCTTTCAGTACAGCTACCTATTCCACCAGTACAGACCAGAGACTGAGCTCTGGTGGTGCTTGCTGTGCACTACATACAATGAGTTTAATAAAAAGAGGAGCATATATTCATGACTGTATAGAAAAACATACCTTTTAGATTTCTTCTACTGTGATATGGTCCAAGCATAGTTCAGGGTATTTTACATTTGCTTTCACCTTATGACATTAAGTTAAAAGACACCCACACAGACTCAAGGACACAGATTTTAGTCAACAATATCAATTGAGTTGTGGTGGTGTGCGGGTACTATTCTTCCCTAGAGAGGAAATCTGTTCAGAACAGTAGTCCATTTGACCTGCTCTATTATCTGAAGAGCACCACAGAGCCTAAGAAGTCCCACATCTTTGATGTAAAATATTAACAAAACATGCAAAGCAAAATATTGGATGCAGCCTCTTAAAGGGATTTTTTGCATATTTTCAACAGGCTTTGTATCAAAGCATTTTGGCCAGTATGTGTAGATGAACTGTAGTAAACTTCCCTCCAGGATGACACCCGCCTCTCAGCCGGTTACTCAAACTACATGCTCTACTTCTGCATTTTCATGTTGCCCGCCACCCATGTCAAGACCACAGACATTAAGAGTGTAAAAGCAGATCAAGAGACGGACCCGCCCCTCTGTCTCTCAAACTCAGACCAAAGTCTGATCAAACGGTACAACTAAGCAGCACTGATCAAATATAACCAAAATTCTGTTACTGAGTTGCATAACACAATAGTGTTTTCAGTTATAAAGCTCCAAAAATGTTACTAAATGGTTTATTAATGCATTTACAATGCAAATACTGAAATTATAAAGGGTCTCAATGACGTGCAAAATCACGTTTAGTGTAAATCGTCACATGACCAGAGCAGTTTTCCTTTGGGTTGCACCGTAAGAGTAGGATGGCTGCGCCAAAGCACCAAAACAAAAGGTTATTAAAGAATGTGAACATTAAGATAGGACAGAGATTTTTGGTACATATCATCTTTTTTTTTTTTTTAAGATTTTTTTGGGCATTTTTGCCTTTGTTAGACAGGACAGAAGATTAGTTGCATGAAAGGGGGAGAGAGAGGGGACGACATGCAGCAAAAGGCTGCAAGCCGGAATCGAACCTGCGGCCGCTGTGGCAAGGACATTGCCTTCATTTATGGGGTGCCTGCTTTATCCACTGAGCCACCCAACACCCCAACATCATCTTTAAAGTGTCTAGTATTGATATGTGTATTTGCAATAATTTTGTTCGCTGTGGTCATAAAATTAGTGAAGATGTTGATGGCAACATTAGTAACCGGTGGGATGGCTCAGTGTATCTTGGTGTACACATATTTATACATAGTTATTTGCAGGCCTGACTTATGCAAACTGATTATGACAGAAGCAATGTTATTGGTGATGATGATGTGTCTAGGATATAAGGACATTTCGAGGATTTTTGGACATTTCTAGGATTTTAGGACATTTCTTGGATTTAAGCATGTTTCTAGGATTTTAGGGCATTTCTAGAATTTTAGGGTATTTTGAGGATTTTAGGACATGTCTCTGATTTTGGGGCATTTTGAGGATTTTAGGACATTTCTTGGTTTTTAAGACATTGCTGGGTTCTAGGATTTTTTGAGGATTTAAGGACATTTCTAGGAGTTTAGGACATTTCTCCGCTTTTAGGATGTTTCTACAATTT
>NW_024628743.1:0-3522 GCF_008729295.1 Plectropomus leopardus | reverse complement strand
TGTGGGGCAATAAAAAAAAATTAATGTTGTCTTTGTTTGTTTGTTTTTAAAGACTGTTAGTGAGACAGACTTTTTTTTAAATACAGCTACCAAACAGTTTAAATGGCCTTTCATGTTAATGGTAAAACAGGAAGAAGTAAATCAAAATCTCAAACCATGTGCTGTTATAATGCTTGAAATATCTTAGTATAACAACATATATCAGTTTATGACAGTGGAATTAGTAGTATTACCAGTACTAGTGTTATTTCCACGTGTGTATTGTAGATATTTATGTTACAGTATTTTAAAAACATCTCAGAAATGTTGAAAAATCACACTGATAGAATTTTTTTCATCAAATAAAAATGGAATAACATTATTTATATATTAATACCCATACTGAATATTAATCCCTTTTTATGCCATTAAAATTGTAAATTTTTTATTTTAGCATCACTACCTTTACCCTTACTTTAAGCGTCATTTAGGGGATCTTTTTTTAGCATGACTAACTGACTAACTGAATGGTAAAGATAGCTCAAATCAGCACATTATTCATCAAGATGTAGTGACTCAAAATATCTTCAACCAAACAGCTGAGCACGATGTTTCCCCTTTGAAACCTGAAGCAACATCACTTCCCTTATGCTGCTTTCAGATGCCTTTCAAAAGTATTTAAACCTTTGAACTCTGAGCATTGGTGCGATTTCTTTCAAAGGCATGAAGCAACTTGGTTAGAAATGTTCCACAAAATACAAGAAATTAGTAGGTTTGGAAAATTATATAAAAAAAAAAGCTAAGGAAAAATGTCTAGGGAAAAAAATGAAAAAAATCATAATGACATAATTAAAATTGCATTTAAATTATTTTCAAAGCACCTTTTCCAGGTCTTGTTTTTTCTTGCTTTCTTTCTTTATTTTTTTTTTTTACATTTTTAAATATTTCTATTTTAATTTTTTTAAAACTAATTTTCAGGTAATTTATTTGTAACTTATTACTAATTTCCTGCAAATTTTTAGGTCATTTTTTTAGGTCATTCCTTATTTATTTGCTCCTTGCGTTCTCCCAATGTTTTTGAAATAAATCAAGCCAATTTGCTTTGTTTCAAAGGGTTAAAGGGATATTTTTGACAACACTAACAGGATATGTTAGCTGTAGTCTGCGTCCACGAGTATGAGGTCTTCGTGTTTTTTGGAGGCATTATTCAGGACATTTTTTTCTCATTCTGACCTTTATGCTTAGAATAAATACACGAGAAAGTAACGAATCACTGAGTTGTCAGATGCTTCAGTCTGGCCATTTCTTAGCAGCAGTATACTTTCTCCATATGGAGCATTTGTAGGTGCTTACTGTATAACTTCAAATAAAAGCCTAGCCCCAATTAGTCGCCTGGTGTGGCTTCACATTTTGACGAATAAAGGCCTGTCTCAATCAGAGGCCGGCTAACATGCAGTTCATTTTAATAGAAGTTTTTTGGATGTATGAAACCGGGCTGTTGGCTACCTGCTGGAGATAATGTTAGTCAGCTTTTGTCTCTATGGACATACGACACACGACGTTAGCTGGACGAGATTCTCCACAAATCAGTTAATCAGTTGATTTTACTGAAACCATGAGCACCAAAGACGAAGGTATTACCAGCATAGTAAACAAGAGAGACACAAAAAAGAGATTAGTAGATGTAGAGGACTGTTTTGTAAAGACAGAGGAAAAATGTCCAGTGAACTATATTCATATTTATATATGTAGAATTATTTTACAGAATTACTATGAATTTTAACTTTTATTTCAGATTGTTTCTCATTATTATTATTAATATTGTTATTATTATTTTTTCTTTTATTAGGTTTGTTTTGTTTGTTTGTTTTTGGCAAAATTTCAGGGATTTTTTTGTACTTTTCACAGTTTTCTTGCAAACTTCTGGGTCATTTCTTCTTTTGTAGCTCATGAGCTTCTTCCCATGTTTTTGACAAAAGAAAGCAAAAACAAATTGCTTTGGTTTCAGAGGGGTTAAAAAAATAATTTGATTTCACAGTTTTGTGTGGAAGGAATTAAAAGGCTGTCCCGTATAGACGCTAATCCCAAATATACGTCTGTGGAGCTCAGTGACTGAAGCAGATAATATCCTGGTCTGTTAATTGAAGTTTTACGGTATAACAGAACCATCAGGAGTTCATTTGTCAGGTTGACTCCCTTCTTCCTGGGAGACTGGGTTCCCATGCGTTCCTCGCTGGGTCCCTCCCCTGATGGCCCATCTGAGGCTCCATGATCCATCACACAGCAGGCGGCCATGTTTCCTGAAAGGGCCGTGAACTTGTTACCTCCCTCAGCCCGCCTGCCTGAATGTCAAGCCCATTTTTCTTTCCCCGTGTCCCCTTTTCTGTGGTCTTCCCCTTCCCAGGATTCCCAGTTTATTGAAATAATTGGTCGGCATTCAGCGCGACCAGGTTGCCAGTGCGGCTTTTGAATTGAGATATCAAGTCTGGTGCCACCATTTCCCTCTGACCTCCCTTTCACAGCTCCTTCCTCCGCCTCCCTCCGAGGTCGTGATGGGTCACCATCGTGACTGCGGCCTCTCAGTACAATGCCACGACATCCACGGTACATTATCTACAGTGGGTCAGCTGGCCCGGAGCTCCGTCTGTAGACTATTCTTCCCCGCTCCGTTGTCTCGGGGATCTCTGGATCCAGCCTGTTCGACATGGCACACATTCAAAATGGCAACCTCAAGGGGGGTTTTATTCCTCCAGCAGAATTCAATCACTTTTCTCTCTCCTCTTTCTGCCTCTCTGCTGAGTTATTCAGAGTTTAATGAGGGAGGGAAGATAAAGGGAAGCTTATGGTTTGCCGGATGATGGAGAGGCTGCCTTTTTGTTTCTGTTGGAGGAGCCACACAGCGAGCGTTCATGTGAAATGAGTTTTTTTTTTTTACCAGAGGGGAAGGTGATTGAGATGTCTGAGAAAGAGCCAGGGAGTCTGGAGGAGCAGGGGTCATTAAAGTGTCAAAGGAGCCGCAGCTCTTCAAATAGTCCCCTTCATTTTCAAGTTGTGGTGTTTTTTGGCAACGTATGGAGGCGTAATCTGCCGCGAGGTTGTGTGATTATTAACATCAATGCGCTGATTTCAAAATCAAATAGTGATGTGCCTCGACACCTCCAGCGCCGTGCATCATTTTTAATGACTGCGCAGGATTATCCTCTTACATAAGAGAGTGTGGGCGCTTCGGAGACGGCTCCTGACAGTGTGGGAGGGCATCAGACCGGACCGGTGGGGGGAAGCGCCGTGCTGACGCTGTGATGACGGCGCCGTTGTTGTGAGGTCCGGCTCGGGTCGAAGTCCGTACTATGCATCAGCTGTCGGAGAGCGTGTTTGGTTTACCGGCTGCACGGGCGTCAGCAGAGACGCAGGGCTCCACTGTCTGACATCAGAAACGACACTCGGAGAGAACGCAGAGGTAGAAGAGTTCAGATGGCTCACACACTCCTCTCTGTGTCACACACACACACACACACACACACACACACACACACACACACACAC
>NW_024628742.1:0-2539 GCF_008729295.1 Plectropomus leopardus | reverse complement strand
GGGGAGCAGCGGGCGTCGCCGGTGCAACACATCCTTCAGGTGGCCTCTCCTCCCTGTTTCAGCGCTTTTACACTCTGCAGCTGGATGCCAGGAGAGAGTGAGAGGAGAGCAGCAAAAAAAATAAAACCTGTCCGAGGTCTGGAGCTGAATGGTTTTACACGCTGGCTGCCAGCTTACGTTTCGTCTTAGTGTCACAATTTGTTGGGGAGCATCACGGACGGTGTAAAAGGAGCGGGCTCTCTCCCAAAGCCGCTCCGGCAGCTGAAGAGTTGCTAAACGTCACTCATGATCATTGAGCCACCAGGGAGAGCAAACAGAGGAGAAAAAGGAGAGTAAAAAAAAAAAAGAGGACAAAATGAAAGAAAGAGACAGTGACAGAAAGTGACAAAGAGGGGGAGGCAGGAGAGGGGGGAGGACAGGGGAGTAAAGAGCAGAGAGAGAGACACAGAGAGCGAAGAAATACTCCTGCATGCTAATCCCCGTCTCCTGAGGCGCTCTGTCTAATGTGAGAGAGGCTGCAGAGCCGTCAGGGGATTGGACGCTCGCTATCAGAGCAGAGCACAAACAACAACAACAACAACAACAACAACAACAACAACAACAACAACAACAACAACAACAACAACAACAACAACAACTACAGACCATCCTGCAGTCTGTGGCTCCATTTGAGAGAACAAACAACAACAACAACAACAACAACAACAACAGACCATCCTGCAGTCTGTGGCTCCATCTGAGAGAACAAACAACAACAACAACAACAACAACAACAACAACAACAACAACAACAACAACAGACCCGCAGTCTGAAGAAATGAAAGAAAAAATGTCTTGATTCTATGATCGGTGGACCTTTACGTACTGATGGAAAATAGAATCATGAGTGGACACATGCTCGGACTTAATGACGCTTCAGAGGACGAATCACCGCTTTTTTCATCTCTGTTGTTTTCCCTGCCGTTAAATATTAAACTTCAGTTTCAGTAAATGAACTCAGCGACTGAGATGTGGAAAACCGAGCTGACGATGTGCAGCACGTCTGTACTGACAAAAGTTTGAACATTTAAATTTTGTACCTTAGCAGAAGTTAAATCTTCAGATATATCCATTTATTTCCTGTTTCTCAGAGTAATCTTCTCCTTTTCCTATATTTCATTTCAGCTGTCAGCACTTCTTTATTTTTTTCAATTCGCCCATTGTGCAGATCATTGGAGCATCATGCAACAAAGTACTTGTTTGATTAGTATCTGTAATGTGATTACTGACTTTGGAACAGTAACACACCGTATTCCTGCATTACAGACAAACGTAACGTGATTACAGTAATGCGTTTCCACCCAACACAGTTTACAGCAGAGCGCAAACAACAACAGTCCGTCCTGCAGTCTGCAGCTTCGGGAGCGACTCAGCAGAGCTCAGATTTTTCTGCCAGAAGAGGAAAAGTTTGTTTGTGTCAAACTGAAGCGGCTCTCATCTCTCCTCCACCCGTAGCAAAGAGCGTGGGAACGGCTTTCCGAGCATCGAGCGGAGGCGGCACACGGACCCTGACTTATCGACCGACATCTTCATGCCTGATGTGGCCTCCTGCCAGATACACAGTCCGTCTAAAAATGGAGCCTATTGATTTAAATAAACATGTATACATATTCTCCCAGGGTGCACCAGGACTCACACTACAAGAACTAAAGGCGTGTTTACACAACAACACGACTTCCTGCATCAGAACATCAGTTATTAACGTGGACCCTTCGGCCCAGACGCCGTCTTTATTTACAATCTTCTTTATTAAACGTATCACAACTTGTTTTAACTGTTGGTATTATTATTAGTATTAGTAGTAGCATTAGTAGTAGTAGTAGTAGTAGTAGTAGTAATAGTAGCAGTAGTAGTAGTGGTGGTAGAGGTAGTAGTAGTAGTAGCAGTAGTAGTAGTGGTAGTAGAGGTAGTAGTAGTAGTAGTAGTAGTAGTAGTAGTAGTAGCAGTAGTAGTAGTGGTGGTAGAGGTAGTAGTAGGAGTAGTAGTAGTAGTAGTAGTAGTAGTAGTAGTGGTAGAGGTAGTAGTAGGAGTAGTATTATCAAACATCTTCAGTGAGACTGCTCATGTTTTATTAACCTTGTTGTTTTTCTTATTTCCATTCAGAGTGACTGTGAATTGAAATTCGGCACTACAGCTCCCATCATGCTTTGATCCAAACAGGAAGTGTCCATGGAGTCAGTGAAAAATGGAGCCTATTAATCGAAATAAACAGATAAACTTCTTGCCCACACGGGTTTATGTTGGTGGATCTGCAACATTAAGTTGTCCTGCCACTTCCTGTTTCTACTGTAACCATGGAGATGCACAGTGACATGATTACTGTTTTTCTGTGATATATTAATGGAGGAATATTAGATGTGCAGAAAAAGACGAGCAAAAGAGTGAAATGGAAATGGTCATCCCTGCGTTTTTTTGTGTTTTTCTCCTTTTTTTAATTTATGCTTCACAGAAAGCTTTTAGTCTTCTACACGGTATCAACCACAGCAAACTGGCTTGATTT
>NW_024628741.1:0-2755 GCF_008729295.1 Plectropomus leopardus | reverse complement strand
AAGGAGATGTTTTAATGATAACTTTATCCCCCTGTGGTGGAGGAGCCAGATGAGTAAATCAAGTGAATCCAAGTGTTAAATGCATGAGAGTAGAGCTGATACATTATTGATGACCCGCGGCATTGCATGACCACCTACACACACACACACATACTAACACACATGCACCCACAACACACAGACATACACATGTGAATGTACTTACACAGATACACACCTAATAAAAATGTCCAGCTGACTGTGTGTGTGTGTGTGTGGCATCTGGCCAACACACGCTCTCTTATTCTCTTTGTCTGTCAGGCACCAAACCCTAAAACAGCCTATAAGGTCTTGTCATAAATTAGCCCTAAAATTAGCAAAGGCTGCAATTTTGGGGGTAAAATGTGATCCAGCTCTACTACTTCGTGCTTTTCAGAATATAATTTTTACACAGAATCCCAAGATGGTTGCTAATAAGCCATTATTATGAGGAACATTCCTTTCAAAGAATTCATCTTCCTGCGTTACTGTTTACTTCTGCAGATATTAATTAAATTAATTTGGTTGAACACAGACTTCTAACCATATTGCCCTTCAATTTTGTGCAACAGCAAAAAGCTGAAAAATTTCCAATTATTTCTCATTAAACCTCGTCTCACCTCCTTTGACTGACTTCCTCTTAATTGGAATGTGAAATTAACATATTCTCATGAAATAGCTGAGGGGATCCAGAAAAAAAGAAAAGAAAAAAAAACAATGATAGGAATGACACATCCTGCCATCAATCAAAGGGGGAGCGATGACAGAGCAGAAGTCTGCTCAGGGATATTTTTAACCTCTATTTACCCTGCTTTGACTGCCTTGTTATTTTATGTCTAAACCCCACTACAGCCGTGCATCGTTACACAGATTCTTAGCTTGGAGTATGACCTCAATCTTTGACTGTTATCATTCATAAAACTCACAGTTGTGTGTACGTGTTATGCTCAAGAGTAAATAAGCCCCAATAAAAGGATCATGACACTAAGAAGCATTAACCCCCTAGTCTTAGGCCCTGTCTACACGTTCATAGATCGATTGGAAACGGATATTTTCTTCTACATTTTGGCCTCTTGTCTACAAAAAAACAGATTTAGGTCACTTAAAACAGATTCTTTTTTTTTTTTTTTTTTTTTTTTTAAATGCCCCCATGGGTGCAGATTTTTCAGAACTTATGTTCCCCAAGAGGGAAACAATGACATCATCCCCTCAATTTGTCGAATGTCTTTTTTACACTCCTTATTGCCGCACCACTTCTCGGACGAACAAAGGCATCAGCATACAGTGTTTTTGCACCATCTCAGTGTTCATGTCTTAAAGTCTAAGAGAAACAACTGTTTTGGATCAGTCCCCACCAAACTAGCAGAAGATGGGACCATTTTGAGAGTGGAATTGTTGTCATTGAGGAATGTAAGGGAAAATTTAGCATATCCACAGCATCTCTTGTGTCTTTGAATGAGCTCCTTCTTTTATCAAACAAGAATCAACAGTGATGAGATCCCTAGTAGGTGTTTTGAAAAAGGTAACTAGTTAGAGTAACTAGTGCATTCTATTGTGGAAGGAGATATTTTGTGAAAGATGGACAGAGGGAAAATATATCCGTTTTCAAAAATATCTGAACAGTGTCGTTATTTAGAAGCCCCAGCTCCTCATACACTCGGGCCCCATTCATCACTTTTAAAACTGAAATTTTTCTGTAGGTGATTTTAACAATCGGCAGTTGTTGCAAGCGTAGCGACAATATCGTTACCCCTCACCAGCTTCACACAAAGACTGCCATTTGTGCTAAAAGGTGCTCCTAGCTAACAAGAAAATTCATCAGACAGGTAATGATCTTCAAACCATGCAGAAGTGTAGTGGTTCTTAAACTCCCCCTGACCAATGCAAAGCATTTTGGGTAAAGGGCACAATACAGCACTGCACCATTAATATCTGATTTACTACACAACAGTCTTGAAAGTGAAAAACACTTGAATGCTACCTTTTGAATGTTTAGAATCCACCCCAAAATTTGTTCAAACCATTAGTTTTTCTCTGTGCAAGATGGCATTGTTCTGGCACTGAACTGCATTTTTTGATAACTTGCACTCTCAATATAGTGATAGAGTTATTTTAGCAATGACGTATGACTGTAATATTTTTTTTTACCTTAACTCTAGGGTTGCAAGCCTGTGAGCTTTGTTGTGCTCTAAACTTACAGAAAATCTTCATTGTTCAATGATCACACAATGTGATACCTGTTTAATCATCTAATCTATTATGCACAGTGCGTTCGAGGATAAAATGTGCTTGTGAAGTTTTGTAATTGACTTTTATACGGCAGTTCCTCCAAGCATGAGAAAGAAGAAAAAGACAGGAAAGAAGTTTTACAGTCAAGAATAAACCTGGACTAAAAACACCTTTAAGGCTACTACCATCACCAAAATATATTCAGAATTCCTTACTCACAGTCACCCTCCCACACACACACACACACACACACATACACACATACACAGGTAGAAAGACTAGGCAAGCAGAAAGGGCTGTGAAGAAGACAAAGGGAAGAGTTCAGTGATAACAAATTAGTGGAGTTTGCTCTGTGGCAGAACAGTGGTTCCCTCTGATTATCTTTAATTAACCTCTGTGGAATTCAACCAGCAAGCACAGAGGGATTTACGCACAGAGGCATGATCTTTGTGTGTGTCTACTGTATGTGTGTGTGTGTGTGTGTGTGTGTGTGTGTGTGTGTGTGTGT
>NW_024628740.1:0-4257 GCF_008729295.1 Plectropomus leopardus | reverse complement strand
TTATATCATGAAATATAGCATTGCTGACGATCTTTATGATTTTTTAACCATGTTAATCTATTTATTGTCTATTTATCACTTGTAATGTATTTTTTATTGGCTGTTTTTATTAGCAGGCTTTTATTTAGTGAGGCTTTGTAACCCAGGGTTACACTGGTCCTCAGGAGTTTTCACATGTTTGGGGTAACCGGATGCCTCCTGTTTGCATTTCAGAAATGTTTTGACATACTCCTTGAACAAATTATCGGTCTTGTCGGGAAAATGCCACACTTCATCAATGCACACAATCTGGTACCCCTTTTGTAGAGCCTTTTCCAGCTCAAACGATACCCACATTCCTGACAACTGTCTGTTGCTGTCACCGTGCATGCACTTGCTACTCTGATTCTGCTGTTCAGCGCAAGGGCGGCACAGCAGGAACATGAGCTTGTTGTGGCTTCTGTAGGGCAGTACAGGGTGATACAGACCTCTTGGCGGTAGCACCGTGCACATGATAAAACCAAAATAATTTTGGACGGTGTCAAAATTACTGTGAATAATTTGAGGGTGGCCAATCGGGTAGCCTTTTGTAGACTGAACTGTCAGGTAAAGACTGCTGAAATTATAATAGTGAATCTTTTCACCTTAATCACAAGCAGCAGTGTGATACAATTTCATGGCATTCGTGCAGCCGCCAACCAGGGCTTTTCTGAGGTTCAGGCATTCTGGCTTTTTGTATTTGCTCAAAAATGCTT
Organism: Plectropomus leopardus; assembly: GCF_008729295.1. Lineage (NCBI taxonomy): Eukaryota > Metazoa > Chordata > Actinopteri > Perciformes > Serranidae > Plectropomus > Plectropomus leopardus. Next base: position 3,523 of record NW_024628740.1, on the reverse strand, counting down.
TGATTGACGGGACAGTTTTCATTAACGACAACCATTCACACTCCCACATCACAACAACCCGCAAACCATGTTGTGATCCCAACATGGCATTTGACACAACCGTGAAAAAAGCAGCCTGCAAATTTGTAGCATGTATTTATGGCAACATTGTACCCATCCACAAAATATGGCCCTACTCACTGTTCACCTCCTTTGAGAGCATGCTGTATTGTTTTGTTCTCTGTGTGGGCGACATATTCAAGCCACTGTATCGACACATCTGAATAACACTTATTTTGCTCTATGTGCTCTACATAATATTCATCAGCCCTGGTGTTGAACCTGTGGGGGAAATACCCCTTTTCCAGGTCCTCAAAACCCAAGCTGATGTTTTGGCCAGACAAATGGGTAAAAAGCTGAATGAATCTATCCAGAGCTGTCAGTATGCCTTGTCATACATCAGGATGACTCTACTATCTCTAATGGTTACAGTAGGAGTGATCCCGTGTTTGCAGTGCTTAATTTGTAAATCATAAGGTGCCGGAACGCAAAGTACATATGACAGCGCAGGGATGACGAGACGGGCACAGGTCCCGGAACATATACAGAAAATGGTGCTGAAAACAACACGCAAATGCCCACTTGCCATGCTGTGGGACTTACAAGCCTCAATTTCTGATAATATCCATGGTATAAGTGTTATGACAATAATTTACAATTATTTAGGCTATACTCTGCACAGCATGGGCAATTGCCCACATCACCACAGGTGGGACTTACAGTACACAGTCAGCAATTAATTTCTCAACAGGTCTAACTCGTAAAACATAAAAAAAATCAGAGATTACAATAAATAACACAAATCTTCCATTATTATTATTCTCATTATTCAATGCATTATTCATTATTATTATTCCATTATTATCATCTAGCTCTACGAGTTCAGTAAAAATGTTTGCAGGCAACTGAGCCCTAAGGTATATTATCAAGCAGCTCTTTTTGCTTAAACTGGTTGACTCATCCAGCATTAGACTGAGTTTGGGTGCGCACTGTACTATTTTTTCAAACAGTTTCCTTTTCATTTCTTCCGAAATATGTTTCTGTATGTTTACACACGCAACATTGGAGTGTAAAATCCTCCCCATATCGAGTCCATTTAACTCTTGGCAATCAATCTCATGTTCGAAGCCAAGTCAGGGGCCAAAATAAGAAGTCAGGGGTAGTAAGTCTACTTCACCTTGAACTGAGCTGCTGTCCAAACAGCATCCCATCCCTGACCTGTCGCTGGACGTCCCACATTCTTCTCCGCTCAGTGCGCTCTCCTCTCCTTCTGAATCTTCCTGTAAGCGAGCTAATGTCGTGGTTCCCGCCTCTTGCTCCGGCTGCTCTACCGGGCTAGCTGATGCCAGGGTACTGGCCTGTTGCTCCGGCTGTTGGTGGTCCACCTGGCTGACTGCTGGCGCTGTAGCTGGCCCCCACTCCGGCTGGCGCTGAACCTGACCAGCTGCTGCCACGGTACCAGCCTCCTGCCCCAGCTTGGCTAGCTGTCCGTGAACCTGGCTAGCTGCTGCAGCGCTAGCCTCCTACTGCAGCCGGTCCTGCCCGTTAGCATGACCGCTGCAGCTGCCCTCATCGCCGCTTGTTGCTTTTCTGACTCGTTTTGAAGCATCATGCAACTCTTCCTTTTTGAAAAAAGACATTAAATTCAACTGTCTTTTTGACATGTTTGCGTTGAAATACCGTTTGTTCCTCGCTGCTTGCTCCCCAGATGCGGCAAATTTCCAAAGTTTTTTTTTTTTTCTATGTCAGGGGCGTGGTTTGTTGGCCCAGCTTTTCAGTGCATCAACAAATCTCCGACTCTTTCAAATGACGTTAAATCTTTATAAACAACATGAAATTCTTGGGATTTGTTCTGTAAATGAATTTATGCATATTATTATTTTATTTTATACATTTTAAAAAAACGTCTTTATATTATTATTATTTTATATATATACGAGAGGTGCCGGATCTGCCCAAATAAGTCCCGGAACACAGGGAGGCCAAAATCAAGAGGTGCCGGATCCTGTTCCGGCAGGATCCGGCACAAATTAACCCCTGCGTGTTTGACAAAGTACTCCAACAGAAGGTAATTATCAAAACCCGACGCGTTGTGAGCAGTGAATGTGTAGCCGCAATATTTTGGATGCCTGTAATGTTGTACAAAAGCACTTTTTAGGTTTTTACACACACACTTTAGAGTGTTGAAACAAAACTTGTTTACATGTCCATTGCGCACACAAAATTGGCCTCATGCTTGCCATTATGGTAACGGGTCTCAAAATCATACAGAATGTCATTTTCATTGGGCCCTTGTTTTCCAAGAGGTTGGATAAAACACTGATGAGGGAGCTCACCATCTAATTTGCTCTCCTTGCAGTGTGCGCACACAACGGGTGTGCACTTGTGGGGATTTTTACGATGCCTGTATGTTTTACCACATGCCTCGCAGTATTTCAGGGTGCCGCATGGAATCACATAGTGTGTGGTCTCTTTTGACTTTTGTTGTAGATAGCAATGTGTCGATTTGCAGATGCGTTTACATTGATCACATTTCAGTGTTGTGCCTGGGTACTGACTGCACTGTGTAAAGCAGACATCACAGCAATGCTTGCAGTTGTGTAGTAGTGGGGTTTCATAGGTACTGACGATACTGACAGACATGAGGAGCCCCGAAAAATCCAGTTGGATTTTCAATCGTGTAATAATATTGGTCATACAAGTATAACTAGATGGTCTGTTTGTGAAGTGTGTCATGTGTTTGGAAACACTGTAGGTGTTTGCACCCTGCAGCTTGGTGAAAAATGATAATCTTAACATTTAAATACTTTTCAAATTTAGTAACATCAAGGAAAGATTCCTGGTGTGTGGTCAAACCCCACAGCATTTTGCAACTGTATTGCGTACTCTAATTTTTCTCTATCAGAGACGCCAGCATTGGCAGAGTGTGCAAGGCATAAGCAAAAACATAGGTTGTTGTCTCTGGAACCGTTGATAGGGTTGTACAGAAACTGCCCTTTCTTTGACAAAATCTCGTCATACGGCACATGACCCAGTCTTTACGGTGGCCGGGAGGTGCAAACCAACATTACAAAATATGAGACAATTTAACATTTTGGAAAACAAATTAACAAGACGTGAAACACATTTACAAGTGACGAGACAAATTTACAAGTGGCGAAACAAATTTACATTTCAGAAAACAAATTAACAAGACGTTAAACACTTGTACAAGTGCCGAGACAAATTTACAAGTGGCGAAACAAATTTACATTTCAGAAAACAAATTAGCAAATACAATCTACCGGAAAGGGAACGTCCCAAATACGGGGTTGACCCGGAAGTGATAACGGGAGCGGGTCAGTTCGATTTGTTGATATTTTCAATGGACGGAGATGGACAGAGACCGAGTCACTTTCTATTTTGAAACGGAACTTTGTTTATTTAAGCAGAAAAAACTTGCTCATCATACAAACAGTTCCTGGAGTACAGAAGCTCAAAGTCC
>NW_024628739.1:0-5381 GCF_008729295.1 Plectropomus leopardus | reverse complement strand
CACACACACACACATTAGCCACGATGCTAGCCGACCTCTGCCCGTCCTTCAGTGACGCTGCTAAACTATTACAGATGCTCTGCTTTATTCTCCCTGCCATGTGATTAATGTGGAGGGCGGAGGGACGTGAGGAGGAGGCGCAATGAGGAGGGCGACGGAGGGAGGGAGGAGACGTGATGAGGAAAAGAAAGAGAGGAGGAGGAGAACAATAAAGGAGGAAGGAGGAAGCCCTGCAGCCTGTCCAAAAACCTTTTGACGTCAGAGGACCCCTTACTGAAGTCGAACCCACGACCTTGGAGGGTCCAGGTGATTCATCACCTTCACGACTCTTCAGAGTTTCCTCCATTAAAGCAGAAGGACTGTAAGGTTCATGGATGGATGGATGGATGGATGGATGGATGGATGGACAGAGGAGATAAACAGTTGTATGAAAGAAGCTTTGCCCTTTGAGTTGGACAAGAGATTCAATTAATGGTGTTGCTTTAGGATGCAGCTCACTCCTCCTTCTGTTCTCCTTCCCTCCTTCCTCTCTTTATCTTTCTCCTCCTGCTCTCCTCCTGCATTCAGCCCGTTCTGAGCGCAGAGCGATTTCTACGGTAATTAACTCGCAGGTCATTGAAAATGAAGCGACACACACTGATTCACTGTGTTTTCACCTGTGATAAGATTCAGTGACGCCACACGTGCAAACAGCTACAGCAGCTAAACGACAACAATGAAATCCTGTTCGGATACAGTTCAAATGAGAAAACTTGTCAATAAACTAAATCACGTTTGTTTATTATAACCTCTTAATAAAAAACGGCGCTGAGCAAACGGACGAGGAACAGCCGAGATACCAAGAAAAAAAAGGTTAAATCTTGTTGTGTTTGGGGGAGCTGCGTTCGAGTAAAGATTAGAGACGGTTTCAGGTTTTTCAGGTTTTCATCTGCAAAGAGCAAACGCTCACAGACAGACAATCTCTTCTCTTTTCAGTATCTAAAAAAAGATCTGACATTTGGGACAGACCAACGACTTTGGTGAGTCGCACAGAGGCGACCTTACGGTGTCGGGAGTTGGGGAAATCAGGCGGCCTCGTCTCCATGACTGAATTTGTTGGAAGCACTTTGTGACAAATAATTAATTTTCAGTAATCAAACTTGATTGATCGACTGTGATGTTGTCTCCTATGTATTAGATATAACCTCCCAACATATGAAGTATTATCTCATATGTACTGATGTTATCTTTTGTGTGCCAGATGCATTTTTAGGTTGAATTTTGGGCTGTTTTGAGAGTGAGAAAGTCGTGCAGAAAGAAGCACGTGATATACAGGGAAATTAAATTTCATCCAAATGCAGCAAAAACAAAAGGTTTTACCTTCTCAGGTAAATACAAATGTCTGCAATCAAACATTATGGAAGGCCCGCCTGTAACATCTACGTTCCCCATGCATGCACACATGCAAAACACCAAGCAAGCCAGTGAGCGAGCAAGAGAAAGAGTGATTTCTGAACTAACGTATCCGATAAAACGCCACCATAAAACTCTGATGAGCCCACAGCACACGTTTCAAATGCCAGCTGTTATTTCAGCACCACGGATAGCACCGCTCTCCATCGACTCGCAGTCGAGACGCCTGCCGAGCTTTGGACCGCTGTTCAAGGCCAGCAGACAACAAAACTAGCTGTTTTAGTTACTTATATTTAATATATAAATATATATTATGGTATGTTCAAACTATGTGCAGCAAAGTTACAAACCGGCTGAGCATGGCTAGTTTCATTGTTGCCGAGTAGCAGTTCAAGTGAACAGCAGGTTAGTTTATTTTCTTTAAATGCTACAATAGTGACAAAATGTATAAGCGCATAAGTACAACAATCATCTGTCTGTATCTATCAGGAATTATTACAGGCAGAATACAGACCATTTATAGAAGTATTTAAAACACATTATGCATTTTTTTCACGTCTTGAAAATGATCTGGGGTTGTTGAAGCGCTCTTGATCTCGGCATTTCTCACACCGTGACTGCAGCCTTGGCGGCGGCTCCAGAGCTCGGTGACGGTGGTTCAGGGGTGGTCTCTGCCCCGTCACTGACACATAATTCATCTTCTTGCCATAATGGGCACAGCTGAGATCTGAGCTTCTCAAAGGCAGAGCTCGTACATCCGAGACTAATTCAGACTGGCTCACCATTATTTTCCCCTTTTTGTCATATGAAAAAGTTTTTAAAAAAATAACTGAAGAATCCAATCAGACCTGCAAAATGGTGCAGGTTCCTTTTTTGTTGAAGCCGATCAGACAAAGCGCTTTTTTGAAGCTTGCTCTGCGCTGTTGAAAATATTTTACCAGGTAACCACTGAATCACTGGTCCTTATCTTAAACTCAAAGATCTGTACCTTAAAATCTGCATTTAAAAATGGACAGACAACTTCTGACTCAGGAGAAATATGAAAATAATTCAACAATGACCTTTTTTCCATGACCAAACTGAAGATGTCGAGCTAAAAACAGACCTTGACAGAATCTGTTTCATTTTCATTGATGAGATGAAAATGTTAGTGGTGGAGTATCAGACTTTCAAAATGAGAGACTTGGATAAAAAAAGGATAAAAATTACTTAAATGTGACTAACACTGATGAGCATTTTCATCTCAACACAAAGACAAAATCTAAATCATTGCCAATCTGAACCGTCTAAAACTGCACACTTTGAACATCAGGCGGGTTTCCATAAAAGATTTGTGCACAACTTGGGCGATATTTTTGAAATGTTGATAAAACTCAACATGGAGCTGACTGTGTTTCCTCTGAGTGATGTCATGTGACTTCTCCTCTGGTGATAACATCCCAGTAACCATGGCGACGGATGTTCAAAACATCAGCAGCTTTATTTCTATTGTAGCCACCGCACTAGCCGTCATTATTTCCAATCCAAGGCCACGTTGGCGTGTTATGGAGCCATGGTGGAAAGGCGAGCCCCTCATACGTGGGAGTGGACACATATGAGGGATTTCTGGGAGATGTAGTCCACGATTTCACAGAGGAATTGTGGATTCAAAACTTTCTCAGAGTTATGTGATGCAATAACAGCTCTTGTAGCTCCTGCTGCTTCATGAGGGAGCCAGTTCAGTTTTTAGGATGTCATGTGACTCTACATCATTCGACCTAAAAATGTGTTTTCATGACATGTTTGAGAAATATGGCTTTTTCACCTCATATGAGCGTAAAAGCCCTTCTGTGATAAATAGGATTGGCGTGTTTCCATTAGGCGTATTTTATATTCGCAATTGAAATTTGCACAATTTGAAAGTTAATGGAAATCTGCCTAATAACAAGAAAGGGGGAGAAAAAGGAAATTGGATGAAAGAGAAGTCAGAGCGCAGGATGGAGAAAGAGACAGTAAGCGAAGAAATAAAAGGGAAGAACAGCTTGAAATGCAGACAGAAAGAGAGTAAGATGCAAGTATAATAAAAAAGATCGACAAATCTGGAAAAAAACGAGAGAAGGAGACTTTAAAATGCAGAAAGAGGTTGAGAAAAATTGAGCGATGGAGAGAGAAGAAGATAAAGAAGGGAAAGCAGAGGGAAAAAGAGAGCAGGTGGACCTCTTAGCTCACTCATCCATCATTCTTTCGTCTCCCGATTGAAGCCTTTCTGTCCGTGCCGCCGCTGATGTGATTAATCGAGCAGATTAGCAGGAAGCAGAAAGCAAACTGCGTCCGGCCCGCTATCCTCCGCCATCTCCTCTGCAAATATTACCCTTGGATACTTGTTTTAGGGACCCGCATTTACATAAAACACGATTCGGAAAAGGTGTCAGCCCCAACTAACGCCGGCATCAGTCTCCGCTGAACGAGGCCGCGGGACGAATTCCTCGGCTTGCGTTCCGCTTTATGATTTCCGCCCAGAAGCAATTCCAGCCGAGCGCAGGGGAAGGAAATATATTATAAATTTGCCTTTGCTGATCCATTTTCTGGTGGATTCATTTCAAACCGTCCTCCACCCTTCCTCCCCTGTTCTCCCTCTGCATCTCGCCTCGATTAAGGCCATTTGAGGCTTTTTAGGACGTTTCAGTATCAATATGTCAGCGGTGAGTGGATTCTGAGAGGAATGTCGTAGATTCGTGTTTAGGAAATTATCCTTTTTTTTGCTTTACGGTTCAAAAGATATTTAAAAACTAATATTTTTTCTTGAGCTGCCCGTGGTTTTATGTATTGACGTTCGTTCTTTTTTAATTTAGGACGGGTTTGATTGATATCAGCTGTGATCGACTTCACATCCAAGTGAATGTGTGTAAAGCTGCATTCACAACAACCTCTAGTGGGTGTAGTAATGATGACGGGAACAAAAGAGGAAGTCCGGTGACGTAAAAACAGCTGTACGAGGAGTTCAGGGAGGACATATGTGTCAAACAAACACAGGACTTTGACCCAAGAAACCAGTTTGTGTCTCCATGAAAGAGTCACTGTTGACTTATTTTAACATGATGCACTTTTCTTACGTCATATGTGCAACGTCAAGTTATATACTTAATATTTTTATATAACCGAACCAAGAAAAGGTGCTTATTTTAATCACAGAGCCTGAAAACCTCTCTGTGCTCTGAAAGAGATATTTTAAAGACATACTACAGTAGATTAACCCTTTAAAACTTAGAGCAAACTGGCTTGATTTTTTGGGAGAAAAACATGGGAGGACCACAAGCAACTCATCAAATAATGGCCCAAAAATGAGCAAAAATTTATATATAAAAAAAAAAAAAACCCCAAAAAAAAACCACAAAAAAAAAAAACAAAAAACAACAACCAACTAACCAACCAAACTAAAAAAACAAGAAAAAAAAACAACAAAAAAAACACATGTTGATCCAGTTTTCGGGGGGTAAGACCGGAGACTATTTGTTGGTAATTTTTATGTCATATGAGTATAGTGTTGTCTTTGACTCTCCATCCACTCATCCATCCCTGCTTTTCTGTGTGTGTGTGTGTGTGTGTGTGTGTGTGTGTTAAAGTCTCTGCGTCTCATCAGGCCGCTGACCTGAAACGATTATCCACATGATCTGCTGCATCGCTCCTTTCTCTCTCTCTCTCTGTCAGCATCTGATCTGAATTATATTCCAGGGAAGCCGCGACACCTTTAGCTTCATGCATTAAATCTGACGTTTAAATGTGGATCGGGGGTCACTTCAGCCTAACGTACGGTTAAATTTTGCCTCCATGTCAGATGAGCACAATGAAAACAGTTTTCATGTTGACCTACCACTGAAACACTGTACTATAAACCACAGCTTTAATTAATATTTTATATTTTCATGTTAATTATTACTGTAAACATATTCCATGAAAAACCAAAAACAAAGTTTAAATCTTCTGGTGCTCTCATGAAAAGTAATCTTTTC
>NW_024628738.1:0-5631 GCF_008729295.1 Plectropomus leopardus | reverse complement strand
GGAACAAACTTCCAAACTCTGTGCGATCTGCTGAGTCCCTTTCTACTTTTAAGAGACAATTGAAAACTCAATTGTTCCGAGAACACCTCGGCACTTAACCCGACTCTTCTCCGCTTTGCCCTTTGGGGTAGATTAAGTCAGAAGGTCCAAAACCCAGCACCTAATGATTATCTAGCACTGACAAAGTTGTGTGATGTTGTATGTTGACTGTCATCGTAAGTAGTGATACTGAGATTGTTGAATCTCAGATGCTGAGGGGGCTGTGCGGCACTTCTTCTGCCACTAGACGGCAATATCTGTGACCAATCACACCTGAAGCACTTTTTGCACTTACTAAGGGTTTTTTCCTTAAGTCTAAAATCTTGCTTGTGTTGTACGTCGCTTGGGATAAAAGCGTCTGCTAAATGAAATTGTAGAATTGTAGAATTGTAGAAACAAGCAGCTGAGACGCGCCTGACCAGTGCTGCTCACACAGGCAGCGTGGCTGCTCTGACTTAACACGAGTGCTAAAGGAAAAAGAAGTGTTCGGTGACACTCACACAGCCAGGGTGTTCCTGGTGTTTGACTGATATTGATTTTTTTCAGTAGGCCTTTCTTAAAGTGGCTAAAATACATTTTGATACGTGCTCCCACACCACTGTGGGGTGCAAGAGCACGCCAGCCGCTACCTACTATAAATAATACACTGACTATTCATAAGTATCTCATACAGCCCCACTTCAGCTCCACACACGTCCCAAACTATCCCTTTATGTAGTCAATAGTTCACACAGAAGTTGAATAAGTGACAGAAATATTAGACAAAGTCAGCAGTGGAGGGTGATTCCCTCCTTCACTCACACACTGGAGGCGAGCGGTGCTCCTCGTGTCCTTTAATGGCACAGGAGTAGCGGTCATTATCGTTTACAGAGACTCTGTAAGAAGATGTTTCTTCATCCATTCTCTGTTCATTATTGTACCAGACATATGAAGTGTTACAGCTGCTGCGACACTTCAGCTCTGCCTGAGCCGATGATCCTCCGACCAGCACCTGGAGGTCTGGACGTGCTGGATACAGAGCAAAAACATTATGTTAAACTAAAACATTAAAATACATGCATGCAAGCAGACACACAAATAGTCAAAGTAGTGTGTCATAGATGCTGGACATTTGTAACCAAATATTACAGAGATAATGTTACCTGTAACATTCAGAGTGACTCCAGGTTCACCAGTAAAAGCTCCATCTTTTTTGTTTGTTTTGAACCTGAACTTGTACTCAGCCGAGTCGCTCTTTCTCAGGTCTCTGATTCTCAGCGTGCAGTTGTCATCTTCATGAAAAAGATACTCCACGCGATTCTCGTAGCTTTTGACTTTTAACAGATTCGTAAGATTACTATTTCTCTTTTTTGCAAACCATAATTTTGTTTTATCATTTTTCGTGGCTGGGTATCTGAAGCTGCAGGGTATTTCCACTGTTGATCCTTGTAAGGCACAGATCTGAGTCACGGTGTAAGTCACTCCATAGTCACCCTGAGCCTGTATCACTGCAACACAGAGAACATCAGAAACTACAGTCAGACACACAAAAACTGAGGAAACACAACATTTTCAAAACCTACTTGCCCCCAAAAGTTCTAACTGAAAGTTTAAAAGACAAAGATGTCTACCATCTATGGAGCCCCTTAAGGAGACATTTGTTTTCATGTTATTAACCTGTGTGTACAAGATAAAAACCTGTTCCCACAAGATGATGACTTCCAAATAGATAAATAACTTGATCCTGCAAGATGGAAACATGCAAATAAGATAATCAACCCTGGGAAAAGCATATTCATCTTGTGCACTCAAGTTATTATCTTGTGCATGCAAGACAATAACTCGTTCCCACAAATAATTGCTTAGTCTAACATTATTAACTTCTTCCACAGAGTCCGATAACTTGTTCCCATTAAATAATTCACTTGTTCCTGCAACATAATTTACTTGTTCACATAACATAATAAACGTGATCCAGACAGAGAAATAACTTGTTCCTACAGGATAATTCACTTGTTTCTGCAACATAATTACATGCACGCATAACATAATTAACTTGTTCCCAAGAGACAAATAATAATGTTCCCACAGGTAAATTCACTTGTGTGCACAAGATAAATAAGTTGTTCCCACAAGACAGTTCTCTTGTTCCCACAAGATAATTAACTTGTGCTCACAACATAATTAACTTGTTCCCTAGAGATAAACAACTTGTTCCAACGAGATAAGCTGTGCCCAAAAATAATCAACTTTTGTGCAAAACAGAAATAACTTCAGGTAATAACTCATTTATCTTGTGCACACAGGTAAATTATTTTATGCACACAGGTTATCTTGTGGAACAAGTAATTTATCTCTTGTCAAGTTAATCATCTTGTGTGTGCATAATATTCACTTGTGGTAACTAACTTGTTCCCAAAAAATAATATTGCATGCACAACATAAAAAAGTTGTTCCCACAAGATAATCAGCTTGTTGTCACAGGTTCATTATGTCGTGCACACAAGACAAAAAATAAAAAATAAATATTACTTTCTGGGACTTTAGGGGCTTCATGTTATTGGGGAAGTGTTTTCCTCATATGGTAATTTACTTCTTTATGTGCTTTTAAACTCATTTTGCCTTTTACATTCATGACCTTAATGTTGTTTCTGCATTAGGCCACAGTAACAAATACGTAGAAGTTCATATGCAAAGTGTTTGGTCAGTGATCAGAAATGCACCGGGGCTGTGAATCTTACCGCAGCTTTAAAAGACAGATTAGCTCTGAGATTAACTGAATATTTAAAAGAAATGCAGAACAGATGTGTTAACACGTATGGACATTTAGCTGCTGCTGTGTGTTATGTGTATGTATTTAAAATCAGATAACTGTTAATGGTAAAGAGAAGCGAAACATCACACAGACACCTGCAAGTAACAAAATGATTCGACAAAGTCTGGTTCCTATTTTTTAGCTCTTGGTAAATGTTATCTTGTTTTCTTCAAAGAAGAACAAACATGCATTTGTAAAAGTTATACAGTTCAAAACAGTGCTGCCCTTACTGTGCAATGATGCACACTGCTTAAATGCTAAAGTAAAAGGATGCAGGGAGTGTGCATGTCTGAAAACAGATCTGACGCCCCGGCCACACTGCGTGAGCAGCATTTGATGTCTGCTTTGCACACCTGCCACGGCTCGCACCCGCGTGCTGCAGAGCTACCTGCTCATTTAACTACTGTATTTCCACAATTAAAATATTATACTATATAAAAATATTGTAAAGACACTTTAAAAAGCACTAAAACATTAGATATATGTACAGTGTAGCTGTTGAAGAATAAAAAAAGACTGTACAGCTTGGTGCATGTTGTGTAAAAATATCCAGCAGGGCATGTGCAAAAGTAGTAAAAGGCTGAAATAATTTCAATATGACCATCAAAAGATCATTTCTACTGTCTATTTTGGCTGATAACCATACATCACATGAAAGAAAAAAATAGGCAAGACTTGTATTCTACAGATGTTCCACATCTGTGCAATGTTTTAACAGAGCTGCTCACACGGGCAGAGCAGCCCGGGCTTTAGTTATCAGCACAGTGAACTCACTAAGTGCTGAAACTCATAATACAGAAAGAGCTGACAGAAAACACACATCAAAGTCTGCATCACACCACACATTAAAGCTCGAAACATTATGGAATTGACATGTGTATTACTTTCTTGAAACTCTGAATAAGTGACTGAGTGCCCTGCAGTGTAAATGTGGATGCACATTACCTGGCACGGAGAGAAGGAAGACAAGAAATCCACTCGCTGCTGCAGTTAAACTCATAGCTGCTCCTCTCATCTCTGCACGACTTTAGAGAAAATACCACAGCGGCAGGTAAATAATGTCTGTAACTAATACTAATCATATAAATAAACAATGCCGCTTACAAAAGACAGTGGCGTTATCTTTAAAGGCAATGCTCCTCTCTCGTCAGTACAGTAAGCAGAATAGAGAAGTTGTTAAAGTTGGTACATTTCCTTCCTCTTAATGTTATCAATATGCATGAAGTCAGTGACTCTCTAATTGGAGGAGAAAACAACCTGATTAACTTCAAGACGAGAAAAGTTTTCTCCCTGACACTGGTATTTTTGTGTTTATGCATATCTGACAGTACTCTTTGTCCTCAGCTAGGAGTAGTCCCATTGTCCCATTGACATTCGAAATCTCTTTTTCAAAGGGACAGGACCAAGACGGTCAGGAGAGCAGCGTGATGCATTTCACACAGGAGAACAAACTAGACTAAAAGCACAAACAGTAAAAAGATTTTTACAAAAAAAAGAAGCAAAAAACAGACTTAAAACAGTCGGCTAATTTATCAGCTCTGCCCCTTAAAAGTCAGAGATTGGAATCAGACCTCACAGTCAGAGACTGCCTCTAATAGAGCAGTCATTTTTTGTCTTTGCAGTGTACTTCTGGGGACATTTTGGTCCCCAGGTTTTGCTGCAAAGTGAGTGCTCTTTATTTTCATACTACTCTTTGATACACTGAGGCGCAGATGTGCTAAAAGCAGCATGGAGGAGGAGAGACCAGGCCCCCAGGAAGTGCACCACCCTCTGAAGCAAAATTTACATAGTGGCCGAAAGTGGAACTACAGCGTCACGTGATGCACACTCGCCCAGAAAGACTTTTCCCCGTTTGTTAACATTGGGAAAGAGACCTCCTTAAATCACTGGATATTTTTTTGAGACATGTTGACTTTTCAGAGTGCATTTATATAGCCATTATTAAAATTATTAAGTCCTAAAGACGTAAAATGCGCTATTTCCCCAATCAAGATTTGGAATTCGGTATTTCTCCAAACATGAAATGAACGTGCACAGGACACGCGGGACTCAACCGCATGAACACGCATGTACCTCTTAGAGTCCCTGACACAACACAGGCCTTGTGTCAGTCGTAGTAATGGATATTTTTGAATCATAATTCATCATTTTTACCATTTTACAACACATCCATACGCTGTTGGCTGTAAAGCCTGTAATATGTACGTCTTACCGTGTCTGTGTCAGAGACCGTATATACGGTCTACGGTCTGAATGCAAACTACCAGTTATCAGTGAGCAGCGCGGAGCACTAGTGACAGTTATTAAAAGGTACTGAATGTAGTATTTACTTAAAGTTGAGCTGTGTATTAATACACTGGTCAATATTACAAAGCACCACCTTTTATAATATTTTTGTGGGCACAACACTTTTTGATTCTGTTAATTTAATTTCTCGTGATTACGATATGATTCCCTGATTGGTTGTATGTATATTTGTGTGTGTGTGTGTGTGTGTGTGTATAGAGAGAGAGAGAGATTTCAATATGACCATCAAAAGATAATTTTTACTGTCTATGTCAGTTGAAAACAATGCTCAGTTACACTCGGCCACGTTCGGCTGCCGTTAATCACTTCTACGCCCGCTCTATGTGCCAGTAGATCCGGGTATTTTACACTTTTCTAAACCCGGAAAAAGAGTTTTCTCTGCTTCATGCACCATTGAGCAGCTCTCATAGGAATAAATGAGGCCCGCCGCTGTATCCAGACTTCCTTATAATACATCCAGGGGAGAGACGTGTCATGAAAAGAGCAGCTGC
>NW_024628737.1:0-4488 GCF_008729295.1 Plectropomus leopardus | reverse complement strand
GTGTGTGTGTGTGTGTGTGTGTGTGTGTGTGTGTGTGTGTGTTGGCTGGCTGCCATCTTTTCTTTATTGTCTGCCTCTGATAGTTTTCCTCCCCCTCTCTCTCTCTCTCTCTCTCCGTCCATCCCTCCGTCTCCTCCTGTCCTGTCTCCAGCTGTTTTATGTCCACTCGTCTGGTTTGTCTTTGTGTGTGTGTGTGTTTTGTGTTTCTCAACGTTTTTCGAGGTCTTAGTGGATCCACCATCAGACCGGCGTTCATGATCCCGTCGGGACGAACTGTAGCGACTTTGGTGATCTTCTGACTTTTCGTAGCGCCATCGTGGCGTCAGCGTTTTTACGTGTTCTGTACTTACCCGGACTCTGCTAACTACTGCTAATTAGCAACATGCTAACATGCTAAAATACGCCGGCAAACGTGATACACGCTAAACATTAGCTGCTAGCACGACTCTTAGTCTAATTAACTCGTTAGCGATTAAGGTTAAGTCAGTTATTAATGTTGTTTTTATGGTCTTATTCTCAATCTCTCAAAAACGCCTTCAGGGAATTTCTGCCACTTTGGCACAAACGTCCACAGTGAGTCACAGGTGAACTGATCAGAATCTGCTGGTCGGCTGAAAACCGCGCGGTGATAATTCTAGTTGAAGCAGAAATGTTCCTTTTACTTTTACTTTTTTGGTTTTGTGCGTCCGTGGCTGGCTGCCGTTGTTTTGGTATTTGCTGTGTAAACGGAGTCGAAGCTGCTGCGTCACAGGCGACTTCATGATCTGGACTCGAAACGGTCCGGCCTCCGTGTGCCGGCACCTGCGGAGCGGAAACGTCTGGATCATGATGTGTTTTTGTGCCTGCCGTGTTTCAGATGTTCAGATGATCCGGTGACACGTTAAAATCGTGTTTCTGCTTAGACGCGTTTGAACAGACCAACGCCTTTCGTTCACCAGTTATGGTCTTATAGGGGCTTCCTTTATGAAGTTCGGTTTTATTGTGAATTTTTGGTGTTGATTACAATTTTTGGTTGTTTTTTTAAACCATTTTATTTATTTTTTCCAATTTTAATATTTTTTAAAAAATGATTTTTGTTTTTTATGTCTGTTTTGACTGAAAGTTTGCTGTACTTTTTCTTAGTTTTTTGTTTATTTTATTTATACATTTTTATTTTTTTGTGTTTTGTGACATCTGGCTTTATATTAATTATCAATGAAATTTGTTCAACTTTCTTTATATTAACAGCTTTAGATGTATGTTGCTTTTATATAGAATCTTTATTTTGCGTTTACTTGCCATATATATGCCATTTTTTAAAATTTGTTTTTATAAATAATTTGGTTTCAGTTATTTTGTTTGATTTGTAAATGTTTATTTTACTTTTATTTATTCATTTTGGTGTTATTGTTTGTTCTCTTTACTGTTTTCTGTGTTACTTGTGTTGTTTTATTCGTACTCTTTATCTTGGTTATATATGTGATTTTTGTGTGTGTGTTAATCTTCTGTGAGCTTTGGGTTTATTTCGGTTTCGTTTATGTTTTTGATTTACTTTTTGAGAAACAGATTTCACATCTGAAACTGGTAAATATCTGGAACATCACGTTTTGCGGCTGCTCTGTTAAAATCCTCCGCTGTCGTCATAAAGCAGCTCTCGTGCACGTTTTCCTCTCCGTGAACGCTTCTCTTTACCTCCCGTCTACGTTGTCGGAGGAAAACATCAAATATCTCGTCTTTAAAAACCTGATTTTTCAGTTTTTTCCGCTTTCTGTTTTTATGGTTCGCCTCCGTTCATGATATCTTGTATAATTAATAGTACCTATAAAATGCTATTTATGCGTCTGCAGAGATGTTTCAAATCCAGCAGAGAGGGAACGTGGGAATTTAAGCAGCGAGAGAGGAAATGAAAGTCAGAGTCGTGGCGTTCCTGGCTTTCATTTGCATCGTTTGATCTTCATCTTATTTTTATCCTTCACGTCCTCCTTTCATCCTCCTTCAGTACATCTCTCCTCTCTGCTGTTTCTGTGTGTGTGTGTGTGTGTGTGTGTGTGTGTGTGTGTGTGTGAAATGCTGGGACATGTCTCCGCGCTTTGTGTCCGGCGTCCGTCCGTCCGTCAGATCTGAATGTCCGTGTTGTCTGTCCCCGTTGCGTCTCTGTTGTTGGTAAACACGTCGCTCACTCACGCTGCATATTTACAAACTGCAGCTGATTTTCACGAGTTGAAAGAAGCTCAAAAATGTGTTTTTTTAGATTTGAGGTGGGAACTAAGTCCGAGTTTCGTTTCTGACGGTTCGGACTCTTCAGTTGGTCCGTTTCAGATACAGATCTCGGGTTGGCAGGTTGGAGGATTTGGGATTAACCTTTGCTTTGGTGTCAGAGGAGTTTGGTTTAAAACTCTTAAAGGTTTCAGGTCTTGGACTCTTTTTGGGTTCTTGTGGTATTTCGAGTGTTTGTGCTCAACAGATTAATGTGAAAAGTCGTTTTCGCACCGCAGTCTCAAAGGTTTAAAGAAATACGGTTTGAGATGGAAACTCGTCGGTTGCTCGTGTTTTTTGTTGGAGGGGAAACCTCTCTGGTCTTCTGTTGTTTTGTCCCTTAATTCTTCATATTTGTCTTTCTGAAGCCGTCAGACTCAGTGTGATCAGCAGAGTTCAGAATCTGAATCTGACTCAGCGAGCGGCGTTTTCACGCGCTCCCCTCGCTCTCTGAGGGAGAACCCAAACACAAGGAGAAACAAAGGAGTGAAATGAGACTGAATTAATGCTGGGAGTTATTCTGGAGAGCGCCAGGAGTCCTGCGCCTCCTCTGAAGGCGTCCTGCGCCTCCTCTGAAGGCGTCCTGCGCCTCCCCTGAAGGCGTCCTGCGCCTCCCCTCGTGGTGCTTCAGTCTTTTCTTGCTCTCGGTGTTGGCTCAGAGGCAAAGGATGGAGGGATGGAGGGATGGAGGGATGGAGGATGGTTTTAGTCCCTCGACGCTCGCTCTCATTTCTAAGTTTTTCCTCCCTGAGCGATGACAAACTAAACTCTTTTTTCTCCGTCTCCGTCCATCTGTTTCTCTCCATCTGTTTGTCCTCTTTTTCATCTACATTTCTGTCCCATCTTACCTGACGACTGTCTTTTCACCAATCTTCTCATCTTCTTTTGTCCGTCCCTTTGTCTCTATCTCTTGAACATGATATCTCGAGATAGCCTTGAGGGAATTTTATCAAATTTGGCACAAACGTCACTTTTGAGTCACAGATGAACTGATTGGACTTTTGTGGTCAAAGGTCAAGACTTTGACCTTGTGTCTGTCTTATTCTTATATAATTTGACATCTTAAGAAGGCGCACAGGGAATATCCTAAAATTTGGCACAAATGTCCAGTTTAACTGATGACAGTTTGGTGTTCAAAGGTCAAGGTTACTGTAACCTTCTCTGTCTTCGTCTTGTGAATGTGGTATCTCAAGAATACCGTGAGAGAAGCGTTTGTGGCACAACCTTTTAGTCGTGTACGAACTGAGTAGACTTTGGTTGTCACATTTCAAAAGTCAAGGTCACTGTAAGCTTTTGTCCTGTGTGTTTTGTCAACTTTGGCACAAACGTCCACCTGGACACAGTGATGAACTGATTAGAATTTGGACCATAACTCAATCATTCTTGCGCTTATTAAGACAAAATTTCACACAAACGTCTAACAGGATAAAATGATGACGTGACGACGTTTTCCATCCAAAAGGTCAAAGGTCAACTTCATCGTGACATCATAATGAAGGGGAGACATTTGGTCAGAGACAGAATTGGTGACTCAAATCTGTAAACTGAATTTAACTTGTTTTAGTCAGAACATGGCCGATACTTGATACAAACTGTGTGTGTGTGTGTGTGTGTGTGTGTGTGTGTGTGTGTGTGTGTTTGAGTGCTGTGGGATTGATTAGGTTCAGGTGTGCCGCCCACATGTGGCCAGATGTTTTACTTTTCTAACCCTCTGAAACTCGCCCGGACTTTCCCTCCACTCGCCCACTCAGCACAGTTTTGTCCAGTCAGCATTTTTTCTGTATTCTCTGAGTCCTGTGTGGCGTTCATGAGCTGTTCAGCATTTTGTAAAAGAATTTCAAAGTAAGCGGCAAAAAGTCAACAATGCAGATATCCTTAATCAACTGTTTTTAATTTGCTCACCACCAGTTATGTTCAGTTAAATTAGCGTACTCAAACAAAGAAGTACATCAAACATCAATCAAAGTGTGTTTAAAGCAAACCGAAGATAAAGAACGGCATTGGAGAAATTATGCTGCAGGAATAGTTTGAAAAGATTTTAAGGCTGTTTGGACAATTTTTCAGCATGTTTAGGGCTGCTGCAAGGTATTATTTTTATCATCTATAATTGTTTTAAATTGCAAAGTTCGTAAAATGTCAGAAAATAGTGAAATATGTCCAAGGTAACATCTTTAAATGTCTATTTTGTCCAAATAACCTACAGATATATATATTTGGATTTTGGACTGTTATCATATTATATTATATTTTATA
>NW_024628736.1:0-2616 GCF_008729295.1 Plectropomus leopardus | reverse complement strand
TGAGCTGGCATATCAGAGAGGGAAACGGGCACAGTAATATGCAATTTTCTTTTTTTTTTTGATATGTCATAATTTTTCTTTGCCATTTTCAGCCATTTATTCAATGTGCTATATCATGACGTTTTTGGCCATTTTTTCAACATGGCATAGGGTTAATGAAGTGTCCGCATACCGAGTATTTTATTGGTTCTGGTTTTGCTTTATTTGTCACTTGTCTTTCTGTGTCTTTAGACATTCTTTTTTCATGTATAGTATGTCATTCAAAATAATGAAAAATCCTCATAGTGAAATATGGCATTCCAAATCATGAAAAAAGTGTATTAGTATAGTATGTCTTAAAAATCATGATGTCAACGTTATAGTATCATATGTTGTCAAAAATGATAAAAAAACAAAAACAATCATAGTTTAGGATGTTGTCAAAAACCATGAACTAAATCATAGTATAGAATGTCCTCAAAAATGTAAAAACCAAGTAGTAGTAGTAGTAGTATGTCGTAATAGTGAAGTATGTCGTCAAAAAAGATTAAAAAAAAAGGTCTTACTATCGTATGCCGGAAAAATAATGAGAAAACGCTATAGTAAAGTAAGTCGTCCAAAACAATCAAAAAATGTTATAGTATTGTATATCATCAAAGTAAAAAAAAAATCATAGTATAGTATGTCATCAAATATCAAGAAAAAATACATTGTATGTTGTGAAAAAACATCATAAAATGTCATAGTATAGTATGTTGTCAAATATCATGAAAAAGCATCTTAGTATAGTATGTCATTAAAAATCATGAAAAAAACCCTCATAGTAAAGTATTTTTCAGAAATCATGACAAATATTTAAAGTACAGTAAGTCATCAAAAATCATGATAAAATGTCATTGTATAATTTGTTGTCATCATGAGCCATGATAAAATGTCAAAGCATGTTGTCAAAAATCATGAAAAAACCTCATGGTATAGTATGTCGTCAAAGATAATGTCAAAATATCATAATATAGTATGTCCCTAAAACCATGAAAATACTTTATAGTATAGCATCTCATCAAAAATGCTCAAAAAACGTCATAGTATAGTACAACATCAAAAATGATGATAAAACGTTTTTGTTGTCAAAAACGTTTTATCATCATCATGTCATCACAGGGCGCCTGGTGGCTCAGTGGATAGAGCGGCGCCCCATGTACAGAAGCTGTGTCCTCGCCGCAGCGGCTGTGGGTTCAAGTCCGGCCTCAGCCTTTGCTGCATCTCTTCCCCCCTCTCTCTCTCTCCCCCTTTTAAGGCAAAAAAAGCTCCAAAAAATAATCTTAAAATAATAAAAAATAAAAAAATCATGACATCACAATCACCAATGGGATGAGGATGTCACTATGCAAATGTGCAAAGAAAGGAAAAGATGAAAAACAAAACCGAGATATGTGTTCATTTTCGTCCAATCCAGTACGAAGCCCATGTGTTTCATTTGCACAGAAACAGTTGGGAGTTGTGAAGAGTGGAAGTGCGTCACTATGACACGAAACTCAGACATTTCGAACAGCAATATCCTCAGAATACAGAAGTCAGGACAACAACCCTTCAACAGTTAAAATCTTCCTATTAATCTGTCGAAGTGGTCAGGGTGCTGGGCAAAAACAAAAATGCAGAGGTAGTGAAGGAGTACTTTGACGGAAAGGACAGACAGGAGATGTCAGAGAAATTCAGCTCAAAATCAGATTCAGACCTTTGAATATTATCTTTGAGAAGTGCCAGAGAAAAATAAGTCATTTCAAAAGCCTTAAAAACATCATAGTATAGTATGTCATTAAAAATATCACAGCGTTGTGTGTCATAAAAAATATAAAAATGCTATGGTCTGCCACAAAAATGTAAAGTATAGCATGTGTGTGCCATTCCGATGTCATGAGATAGTATGCCATAAGTATACCATAAAAATATCATAGTATGTCATAATAAGTATTCTATTGCATAAATAATGTCACAGTTTAGTATGTCATTAAAAAATGTCATAAAAATTCCATGATATAGTATGCCATAAAATAATGTCACATTATAGTTTGGCACAAAAAGTGTCATACTACAGTATGGTATAAAAATGTCATTAATAATGTCATAAAAATGTCACAGTATAACATGGCATATAAATAAAACAGAAAACTGCTTTAGTATGCTAAAGAAAAGGACATAGTATAGTATTTCATTGAAATACAGCATAGTATCTCGTGAAAAATGTCATAATAATAACTGTATGATATAGCACTTAAAATTACACATGGCAACATGGTAATATGTAAAAAATGCTATAGTATGTCAAAAATGCCATAAAAAGGCATAGTATACTATGGCATAAAACTTGACACTGTAAAGTTTGCCATAAAACTGTCATAGTATTGTATGGCATGAAAATCCTATAAAAACAAATAAATAAATAAACGCCATGTTATGCCATAAGAAAATGCCATTAAAAATGTCAAAGTATGGTATGTAATAAAAACTGCCTGAACAATAGCATAATATAGCGTACCATAAAAATGGCTTACAAAATGTCATAGTATAGTCACAAGGCTGAAAACAGACCTATATTTATTAGCTTTAAGGTGGGAGATCCACTTTTTGCATAGGACA
>NW_024628735.1:0-11124 GCF_008729295.1 Plectropomus leopardus | reverse complement strand
GAGCTTATATGCCAATAAAGCCCTTTGTATGAAACTGAGGAGTGAGATCTCTGTCTCCTGGAAACACAGTCAGAGTGAGAGCTCTGTCTCCTGGAAACACAGTCAGAGTGAGTGCTCTGTCTCCTGGAAACACAGTCAGAGTGAGAGCTCTGTCTGTCTCCTCCTCTCTGCTCTTCCTCCGTCTCCTCCGCTAGCTTAGCCTGCTAGCTGGCAGCTCAGGTAAACATGGCCATGTCTCAGGCTCTGTCAGAGGAGGAGTTCCATCGGATGCAGGTGAGATAGAAACACGACAGGTGATGTTTCGGGTCGTGGGGTTCGCGCGCAGGCAGCTGTCAGTCGTGTGTCACACCTGTGGGCTGCAGGCAGGTGCGGCATCTCTGTCAGGGACGTTAGCTCCCCCCTGCTAACCGTTAGCCGATGGTCCCGCAGCTGCCGTTGGGCTGACGGTATTAATGTAATTATGTCATCTCGACCTGGGCTCGGTTATTGATCAGATCGATCATAAACTGATAGATATTTATTCGGCAGTTAGCCGCTAGCTCTGTGTTAGCTTAAGTTAGCCTAGCCTCCTCCTCTGGTTTCATGTTAGCTTCCTGATGCTAACGGTTGTTTTTATCTGTTAGTTAGCATGTTAGCATCCACGGGACACAGTCACGGGGTCCGATCACACACAGAGCTGCTGCTGTTTGTCTGCTGTCATTTCACCCTAAACTGCAATAAATATGATAAAAAATAGACAGTCTGTCACTCAGCGGGTATACATGGACCTCAGGAGAAGTATTCAGATCAGTTACTGCAGTAAAAGTGCTGTGAAAATACTCCACTACAAATATCTGTGTGGATGTGGTCCTGCTTTCAAAACCTTACTGAGATAAAGGAAACTGCTTTTCTAAAATCAAGCTTTGAAAAATATTCTACATCAATATTATTTTCTACTACCATTGAGTTTATGGCTTCAACCAACATCAGTCCTAGTAATAAATATCAAATATTCATCAAATTTATGAATTTTAACCCTTTAAATGCCAGGTTTTAGTCATAATGCCATTATTTCTTTAGATGAAAAAAAAAACACAACACAAGAAAAAAAGACTTATTTTCAGCATACTACATGATAAGTTTATTTATTTATTTTCAATGATGTCAGTCTGGGATATGTCAATGATTAGCAGCATCATTGACTGTGACAGTGCACACAAAATGTCTTTTCATTTTAGTTTGGACAAACAAGAAGATTCTGAAACTGTGAAGCTACTGATTCAGTTCAGTCAAAGCAGGATAATTTAACATGAGGTGATAATGATATGAGATGATAATGTGTATGTGTGTGTGTGTGTGTGTGTGTGTGTGTGTGTGCGCGCACGTGTGTGCAGGCTCAGCTGTTGGAGCTTCGGACTCAGAACTACCAGCTGTCTGATGATCTCAGGAAGAACTCGGCTGGTAAAAAGCACCTCTCTGCACTTTCTCTGTTTGATGATGATGATGACGAGGAGACTTTCAAGTTCGTGTGTTTGCTGAGTCAAGATTATGCAACACGAAATAACAACAATGAATATCAGTTTTTTTTTATTTATATGTTTATTGCTTTTTATGATGAGAAAGAACACAGAACAAACATATGAGAAAAAAGAGAAAAGAAAGAAAAAAAAAAGGCAAAAAGGCCCTCCCCCCACCCCCCATGTAAACAATAAACAAGTAGAACACGAACATGATCAGCTCATCACACAGAGAAGTAGCAAAGACCACAGTCATGACAACAAATTAGACATACATGTTTTAAAGAAAAACTGCAAAGTGAATGGTGAATGGTAAAATAAGGAATATGCACAGCAAGGCGTTTCACAGTGGTGGACACAGTAGTCCTATCGTTGAAGTAGTTGCAGCACCGGATCCCACATCTTTTTAAATATATCTCCCCTGTCTTCATTCAAAAATCTCAGTCTTTCCAGGTGAAGCATATTTGCCATTTCACCCAGCCACAAGTCATACGAGGGTGCAAAGTCTGACCTCCATGCCCGGAGAATTAACTTCTTTGCAATCATAGTTCCAAATATTATAGCCTTCTTCTCATATTTGTTAACAGAAGATAGGGGAGTAGTTGCCCCGAGGATGGCCACAAGCGGATTAGGCTCCCAACATTTCCCAAAAGCCATAGAAAAGCAATGAAAAATACTCTTCCAATATGTATATAATTTGCTGCAAAACCAAAAAGAGTGTATTAAATTACCAGTCATTGACTTACATCTGTTGCAAATGGGTGAAACATCGGGAAAGAAATTGTGCAATCTTTCTCTAGAGTAATACAGTCGATGTAATGTCTTAAACTGTATAAGGCAAAGCCTGACATTCACAGAGCAGTTATGGATACTTTTTAAGCATTCATCCCATACATCATCTTCCAATTCTGCACCCAGTTCATCTTTCCATGCCTGCCCAATGTTTGCTGTGTTCAAATTAATATTCTTGTGCAAAATCTGGTAGAAGAAGGAGACTGCCCCTTTAGTAGCAAGGTCAAACTTATTTATTGCCTCAAGGACCCCGTGTTCTTCCAGAATTTCAAAGTTAGATAAGTGGGTCCTGACAAAATTTTGAATTTGAAAGTATCGAAAAAGGCCAGTTTTGGGAATGTCATATTTAGCTACAAGTTGTGGGTATGAGGCAAAAATGCCTTTAATATATAAATCACCTATATTGCAAATGCCTTTCCGCTTCCAGAGGAGAAAAACACTATCAGACAGACCTGGCAAAAAAGAATGATTTTCACATATTGGGGTGTCCAAGTAGATTTTTGGAGCCTTAATGTAATGTTTTATCTGCTTCCAGATTTTTATGGTGTTGCCAATTACAAAACTGCTGTTAAAGCATTCCTTTTTAACAGTAGTAGGGCTGTTAAGAAGAGCAGATAGTGAAGTTTTTTTGCAAAGCATTCTTTCTATACACAACCATGCTGGGCAGATGTCTGCCTCCGAGGGAGGGCCCTTCTTCCACCATGCAAGAATAGATAAGTGCGCCGCCCAATAATACAACTTAAAATTCGGCAAAGCGAAACCTCCCATATCCTTTGGTTTTGATAGGTGTTTTTTAGAGATTCTAACAGTTTTATAACTCCAAACAAAAGGTATAATAATCGAGTCTAACTGCTTGAAATATGATTGCGCAATAAAACATGGAATGGACTGGAAAAGGTGGAGCAAGCGGGGCAATACAATCATCTTGATTGCATTCATCCTCCCAACCATAGATATCGGGAGGGTTCTCCAAAACTCGATATTAGTTTTGACTTGCTCAATTTTGTTTTGCCAATTTAACCGGAGGAGATCATTTGGATTTTTGGTGACAGTCACTCCTAAATATGTAAAAGTTTTGTAGGATTTTTTAAATGGAATGGATTGCAAGTATGTCTTGTTAACTGTTGCGGAGACGGGCATAAGTTCACTTTTCTCCCAGTTGATAGAAAATCCTGAGAGGCCACCAAATTTATCAGTGAGAGTCAGGAGAGGAGGTATTGATGCTTGTGGCTGAGAAATGTACAGGAGGACGTCGTCTGCATATAATGAAAGATGATGTTTATAGCCAAACATGTTAATGGGGGAGATTAAAGTACTCTGTCTGATACTTGCAGCGAGCGGTTCGATGATAATTGCGAACAAAAAGGGGGAGAGGGGGCAACCTTGAGGGGTCCCACGGTGAACTGCAAATGGAGGGGAGATATTCTGATTTGTAATAACTGATGCAGTCGGTCGTAAGTAAATTATTTCAATCCATTTCATGAAAGAGGGTCCAAATCCAAATTTTTTGAGCACAGACATCATGTAAGGCCACTCTACTTGATCAAACGCGCGTTGCGCATCCAGTGAAATAACAACCGCCTCTCCTGAATGCTTGGCATGTAGTATATTTAAAAGGCGGCGTAAATTAAAGTACATATGTCGACCGGGCATAAAGCCAGTTTGATCTGGATGTATGATGGAGCATATGCATTCTTTGAGTCTATTGGCAAGAATTTTTCCAAGAATTTTGGTTTCGATGGATAATAGCGAAATCGGGCGATATGATGATACCATATGAGGGTCACGGCCTGGCTTTGGGATTAGTGAAATATTAGCTTTATATAAGGTAGGCGGCAAAGCCGAGGATAACTTTGTGTGATTGAACATTCGTAAGAGCAGCGGGGACACCTTAGAGCCAAATTTTTTGAAAAACTCTACATTAAAACCATCTGGACCAGGTGCTTTGTTATTTGGAAAGGAAGAGATAACCTGGGTAATCTCATCTAGATTGATGGCTCTGTCTAACATATCAGCTGAGTCCAATGATAATTTAGGTAAATCCAGACTCTCAAAGAATGCATTAAAGGCTTGAAGGTCTGGGCCGCCCTGTGACTTGTAGACATTAGCATAGAAATCTGCAAAACATTCATTGATCTTCACTGGGTCAGTATGCAAGGTTCCTTTTTCGGATTTGATACAATGTATGGCTCTAGAAGCCTGTATTTGCCTTAGCTGGCGGGCTAATAGCTTGTGTGGCTTGTCGCCAAGCTCAAAATATCTCTGTCTGACTTGTACTAGTAATTTTGATACATTTTTTGACATTATAGAGTTATATTCATACCGTAGAGCTGTTATTTTATTAAGTACTTCTAGTTTACGCTCAGTTTTGTATGAGGCTTCTAGTTTGGTCAATTGATCATCGATTTCAGTTAATCTTTCCTTAGAGTTTTTTTTCTCTATTGCCTCATATGATATTATATGGCCTCTAAGGACAGCCTTCATGGCCTCCCACAGAGTGGAATCATCTACATCGCCCGTATCGTTGCTGCTTAAATACAGTTCTATTTTATCAGAGAGATAGGTACAGAAATTTTCATCTTTTAATAGTGCATTATTCAAACGCCAGCTATATGCACCTCTCTTGTGGTTCAAGTCAAGACTTAATGAAACAGGAGCGTGGTCTGATATTAGTATATTATGGTAAGTGCAGTCAACAACTGACTGTAGTAGCTTAGAATCAATCAAAAAGTAGTCAATCCTGGAATAAGATTTATGTACTGCGGAAAAATAAGAAAAATCCCTCGCGGTGGGATGGAGAAGCCTCCAGATATCCACCAAATTATAAGATTGCATAAGATTGTTGAGCATGCCACTGTTTCTAAATACAGCAGTTTGGGAGTGCTATCGATCGAGAACAGGGTCTAAGACGTAGTTGAAATCCCCACCCATGATTACATTTGAATCTGACAAATTTGGCAGGGTATTGTAAAGGTTCTGAAAGAAAATTGGGTCATCGAAGTTGGGCCGGTAAACATTTACTAGAATTAATGGCGTGGAGTTCAGAGTCCCACAAACTATCACATACCTGCCCCTATGGTCCGAAATTGTTTGAGAATGGATAAATGGTATATTTTTACTTATCATAATTGCAACGCCCCTAGATTTTGTACTGAAGTTGGATTGATAGACCTGAGAAGCCCATGAGGGACATAGTATTTTTGCTGCTGTTTTTTTAATGTGTGTCTCCTGGAGAAAATATATGTCTGATTTAAGTGCCCGTAAATGAGCATACACCTTTCCCCTTTTCAGTGGGCTGTTCAGCCCTCTTACATTCCAGCTAGTTATTTTAATTTTACCATTGCTGCGTCCATGAGAATCAGCTAACATACTGAGTATCTACTGTATATATAAAAATGAAAACATTTTCCATGACTGTGATAAGGCATATTCAATTAATTTAAACAGACAGATGTGCTGAATAAACACCCCATAACAAACACAAAACCCTTCTGTGTGAACACAGGAGTAGTACTTCAAAACCCTAACTTAAAGTTAAAACTAGACTTGAATATCAGTTTTTAAGTGAGATATTTGTAAACAGATGCGTTAAGATAAGGTGCATATCGATATCGATATGTTTTAAATAATGTTGTTTCAACTGTAGGATTTAAGGGTCAGTTTGTAATGCACACTTCTTGTTTTAACCCTTAAAAGAGGAAAAATAAAAATAAAAAATTAGTAAAATTAGTAGGAAACGATCAGGGAAAAAACTACAATGATTATGAATATAAATTTTTGCACATATTTTTCCAAGCTTTTTATTTGGATTAATTTTCTAAATCTACTGACATCTTGCTATTTGGGGAACATTTTTCCAAGTTGCTTACTGCCCTTTTTTCCCCATGTTTTCAAAAGAAAGCAAACCATTTGGCTTCGGGTTTGAAGGTTTAAATACTTGTGAAAACATTTAAATGTAGCACAAGAAAAGTGATCCAAGTTTCAGAGGGTTAAACTTGTGTCTGATTTTGAGATTTGGGGTTAGGGTTAGGGTCGTTTGTTTTCTCAGATGAAGACATTATTAAATAACATTTCACTGGCTGAGTCGTACTATCTGTGACAAGTAACTGACCTTCATGTCAGATCATGTTGGTTGAACATCTTTCGGGAATTTTTGCAGTGTTCAGTGTGTCTGATTTTTGGAGCTAGCGCTCTTACATGAACATCAGCCTGCAGTCATTTTATCTGTCAACTCTTCAACGATACAGGAATAAATTCACCTGCATGTTTAGTTTGTAATTAATGTCCTTCAGAAAAACCTGTGATTTCTGCAGAATTATTCCGTTGAATGATTTGATATCAGTCTGACCATCATGTCAGAGAAAGACGAGCAGAGCGGAGACGTTCAGTGAGCCGCCTGTTTGTTTTATTCATGAAATAATTAATTGACTTGTATTTTATTTCATTAATGAGTCAAAGAGTTTATTTACTCAGATTATACTGTGAACAGAAGAACAGCATGCACACTGTTTAAATACAGAGTAATCAAGTTTTTTTTCATTAACTGTTAATGATTAATTATTGATAAATAATGTGGCTGATTCCTGACAGTAATTTGTCGTTTGTAATTATTTATTTAAGAAGGGACAATGTACATTTATCCACATATAAACAAATGTAAATGCACCCGAGTTAGCCGAGGAGCTACTTTTTAACGGCTATCCATTGCGTGATGTTAACCCCTTATGATTAATGAACAAAATGACAAATTCAGAGTCAAAAGCCCAGAATGACACCCAGAAATAATACAAGTCCTGTTTTTCTGCTCTGATGGCTGTGGGATCAAAAATGTCAGTTTGAATGGGTTTCAATGGAGCATTTTTGGACCTGAACAGTCTGAATGTAACTATTTAGTTTCCACAGTGTATTTTAGACTTATTGTAGGAGCTGAGCTGCAAATTCACTGATTACACTCAAATACACAATCTGGACTACATTTAGGACACATGCATCAACACACACACAGTTATCACAACAGGAAGAAGAAAAGAGACTAAAATGTGTCTCTAAGGGTTATTTTACTATAGAGGGAAAATATATCTGATCAACACTGCAGCTGTGTTGAGTTTGACATCATTGTTATGGGACAATACTTAAAATCTTTATATCTCCATAAAGCCATTATCAGTCATCACAGTGCTGTAAAAGTGTTATTGCAGCAGCAATATGAAGATTAAGATAGCTCTAATGATGACGTTTGCTGTGTTTCAGAGCTGAACGCCGTCCGTCAGAAGAATGTGGTTTTGGAAAGAGATTTTGTCAAAGCACAAAAGGTAACAAAAGTCTTTAAATGTCTGAAATTATATATTATAAATATTCAGCCTTAAAAGTCATTAAATAGTCCTTAAATTTGAATTTGTGCTGTGATCACGTTGTTTGTTAATGATGTTTATTTTCATGATTTTTTTTCCCCGTTTCCTCAGGCTTTGAATAAAAGCAAAAAAGCTCAGGTGAGTTTCTTCTGTTTTTGTAATTTATATTCTTTTATGAGTTTTTTGTCCAGGTTTTTAAATTTTGTTTGAACATGTGAGTCTAGCATCAATATTTCTAACACTGAATACCTTTTTCATTTATCTGATTAAAAAAACTCTTAGCTTCAAAAAAAAAAAAATTACTGTCAATTTTATTTTTTTAAATCTTTTCTTCTTTGTTTTGGGTTTTTTGTTCACATCCACACAGATCCGGCTCCATTCATTTTGCTTTTGTGCAAAGACAGTAAAGAAGCTTTAGAATATGAAGTAGGATAATTAATAATGAATGATGAATAACGCTGGCTGTGGTTGCAGGAGGTGGAGGCGCTGCTGAGTGAGAACGAGATGCTTCAAGGGAAACTCCACAGTCAGGAGGAAGACTTCAGACTACAGAACAGCACGCTGATGACCGAACTCTCCAAGGTCACTCTCACTCTGTCTTTACTCTCACCACTAACATGCCGTAATTTCCGACAGGCAACTCCAGTGCGAACATGTCCGACAGCCCGCTCCAGCGCGGACATGTCCGACAGCCCGCTCCAGTGCGGACATGTCCGACAGCCCGCTCCAGGGCGTCTGTCCAGACAGCCAAACTTTAAAGCCTCAATCTGAGATGACGGGAACCCCCAAGGTGGTTATCACCTGTCTCTAAGCAGGTTTCCGTTAACCCTCAAATTGCGCAAATTCAATTGCGAATACAAAATACGCCTAATGGAAACACGTAAATGAAAGAAAAAACTCCCATTTATGACAAAGAAGTTATTACAGTCTCATGAAGTGATGTTTCAGGCTACTTGAAAAAGCCAGATTTTGCAAAACTGCAATTGAAACACTTTTTTTCACTTTTATAGCTCATATGATGTGTAATAGCGGGTGGCGGTAATGCGACTTTATGGATGCCAACCGCCATCAAACCCAAAGAAGAAGAAAAAGTACAACAAAGTCACACGACTTTCTACAAAACATGACTCGGTGTGTGTGGACGGAGCAAGAGACCGAGATCTTCTTCACTCCGATACCAGACAAAGAAATTATTAGATATTAGATCGGCTTTATTGAGCAGCTGCAGTGAAATAAACCTGCTAATGTTTTAAACATTGATTGCCATGGTTACTGGGATGTTATTGCCAGAGAAGTCGCTTGACATCACTGAGTGGAAACAGAGTCATCTCGCAATTGTTTTTTTTTTAACGAAATTTCGAAAATATCGCTTAAGTTTTGTGCAGATCTACAATGGGAACCCAGCTTCTGTTAACTCTTTCTGCTTCAGGCTCTGAGCGTGTTCACAGAAAATGAGTCAAAATGACGCATTCAGCGGGCGCTACAAGAGCTGTTATTGCATCACATAACTCTTCAAAAGTTGAGCAGATCATCTGGAAGTTTTGAATCCACAATTCCTCTGTGAAATCAGCTCCCAGAAATCCCTCATAAATCGCGTTTCCATCACAGCTCCATAACACGCCTATGTGGCCTTGGATAAAAAATAATGACGGCTAGCGCGATGGCTGCAATAGAAATAAAGGTCCATCCATCACCATGGTTACTGGGATGTTATCATCAGAGGAGAAGTCACACAACATCACTCAGTGGAAACACAGTCCACATTATGTTAAGTCCACTTTTTAAAAAGTTTAGCACAAATCTGCGATGGAAACCCGCCTGATGTCAGTCCCATCTTGTTTTGTTTGCAGCTGTGTACGCAGATCGAGCAGCTGGAGCAGGAGAACCAGGGCCTGAAGGAGGGAGGAGCAGCGTCTGCGTCCAGCCCCCCGCCTAACCCCGCCTCCAGTCCCGTGGATGGAGAGCTGCTCCGCCTGCAGGCGGAGAACTCCACCCTGCAGAAGCAGCTGAAAGGTGTGTGCTGTTACAGGCTGCCGTCTCAGCTCCAGGAGAGACACAGAGCAGGTGTGACGTCTCCATCAGCTGATCAGCATCCAGCAGCCGGTGCTCTGAGGTGTCCGCAGGGACCGTGCTCTGTCTTTTTATATTTACATTCAGACACTGGAAGCCGTGTGGAATAATTGTGAAATGTTTGTATTGTTTATGATGCTGTTACTTGCTGTTAGTTAAAGTCAGCAGGAGATACTTGACTTTTTTTTATGTACCAAACCAAAGTGGAGAGCAAATCATGGCCAGCTGGTTCACAGCAGCACATCCAGTTTATGAGGGTGCCCACAGTAAAATAATTGTAAAATAACTTTTTTATTCATTAATGAATGTCCTCTGTGAGGAAATAAGTAAGTAGTGAGTAAATGAAAATATAAATAGGTAAACAATTCAGTAAATAAGTAGATAAATAGATAAGTAAAATAGATAAATATATAAATAAACAGAAAAGCAAATAAATTTATGTATAAATAGATAATTAAATAAATGAATAAATAAATAGATAAAGATAAGTAAATAAATGAATAGATAGAATAGATTATAATCTGTGATTGCCCTGCAGCTCTCCAGGAGCGCTATGCCCCCGGCAACCAAAGCGCTACCACGGAGAAGGACGAGTCCGCCAGCGCCAACGGAGTCTCTGATGTCACAGGGAGAGGGGAGGAGCCAGCAGCAGAGGGACCCAATGAGAGGCTGGACCAGGTGAAGGACAGAGAGCGTTTCTGTTTTTATTTTACAGACCAGAAACACCAGAAAAACACAATCTAATCCATATTAAATTGTTACTAAATTATCCATATTTAATCCAATGTAATCAGTTGAATTGATATCTTAAATTATGTTTTACTCACCATCTCTCGAGACTTTGGCAAATATACTGCGCAGATCAGCGCTATTAGTTTGACAGATTCTACCGAAATTCAACATGTTCCAGGAGTGCTGGGTAGCAAAATATTATCAAGACATAATGGAAATAAAGTGAGAGATTAACACGTAGAAGAGACAGATGATCATTTGTATAAACGTACGTGTTTGAGTGTTTCAAACATGTAATTTTCTGTTTCCTCTCTTTGTGTGCAGACGGAGGCTCAGCTGGAACAAACGGAGAAAAAACTTCACGGTGAGTTCACGGTTTTTCTTGATTAACTGTTTGAAACCTCGAACGACATCCGTTTTCTTGTGTCGCTCTCAGAAGCCTTTCAGAAGCTATTTGACCCTCTGAGAAAGTTGGTTTGATTTATTTTGAAAACATGGGGATAAAAGGCAATGACCAATATTTTTGTGACATTTTACAGATTAAATTACTAATTCTATTATGACTTTTCTAGAAAATGATATGTAGTGAGCGTTATTTAAAAATAATTTTAAAAATTGGGAAAAGAATGTCCAAAAAACTATATTTATAACCACAAATAACTTTAGAAATTTATATATATTTT
>NW_024628734.1:0-2050 GCF_008729295.1 Plectropomus leopardus | reverse complement strand
AAAGGTATTATTAAATGAAGAAAAACAATTAAATGAGGGTATACTTAAATAAACAAAAACTATTAAATAAGGGTATAATTAAATAAATAAAAACAAATAAAAAGGAGTAGAAAATAATAGAGGCAAACAAAAAAATATGTTTCTATAGACAAAGGTACTGGATCAAAACACACATGTAGATAACAGGTGGTTACTTGTTAGTTACAGTGTGTTGCTGATATTTGTTCACACTAAGTCAGGTCTGAAACAGGAAACACACACTGTCCTTTATGTCCAGTTTTAAATAGACGAGTGAAACTGAAGCCATCAAACACAAACTCTGACCTATCAGGAGCCTCATCATCATTTATGACCCACTCTCCGTGTGTTTATGTGCCCTGCCTGTTTTTTTTTTTTAAATATGTAATTTTGCTGTGTTTGGGACGTTCCTGGGTTCAGTGCTCTCGTGAGGTCTGGACATATTAAAAAGGATGAGACCGAGTGTCAGGACGCAAGCAGCACGCATCCCAGAGGAAGCTACGAAAATCAGTAACCCTGCACTGAGAAAAAAAACCTGCATATAAAGCGAACAAGAATGAACCTCAGCAGCAGCATTGATTTTTAGACATTATTTTTTGTGCAGTCAAATACTCACACATCGCTCTGCACACAACATGCATATAAAAATATTATACAACATTATGATTTTCTACTTTCATCTAGTTAATTTTTTAACCAAAATCAGTCCTAATGAAAAATATCAAATATTCATTATCAAACATTCATGTTTAACCCTTTAAATGCCAGGTTTTTGTGATGATGTCACTTTTTCAATGGAAAAAAAAACAATTACTTTCAATATACTACATATTAAGCAGATTTTTTTAAATTATCACAGTCTGGGATATGTCAATGATTAGCAGCATCACTGATCAGTCATCAGGTGGAAATAGTAAAAATTCCAGAGCAAAATCCCAGAATGACACCCAGAAATAATACAGCGCATGTTTTTATGCTTTGATGGCTGCGGGATCAAAAATGTCAGTTTGAATGAGTTTCAAAAAGCATGTTTTGCACTCAACAACATGAATGTAAAAATTTAGTTTCAACTCAACAACATGAATGTAAAAATTTAGTTTCAACTGAGTATTTTAGACTTATTGTAGGAGCTGAGCTGGAAATTCAAAGATTAAACAAAAAAACCACAATCTTCCCTAAATGTATACCATATGCATGAACACAGCCAAAAATAATCAAAACAGGAATAAAATTCATGCATTTAAAGGATTAAAATTCTGAAAGTTGCTCAATATTTGATATTTATGATTAGGACTGATGTTGATTCCAAAAATTAACTCAATGAAAAGTAGTAAATAATATTAATGTGTAATATTTTGTAAAGCTTGATTCTGAAAGGCACATTTTGCACGCATACGGGTGTGTGTGATATTAAAGCGGGCACTAAGGGTTAACAAAACTGACTTGACAATTACAGCATCTTCCACGTCACATGAACACAGCAAAAGCCTTTTAATCAGGAACGTTTTCTTCATCTGCGTCACCGTCAGATTGAAAGATAAAGATGATGTTTATTGATTAATCCACTGAAGGGAAATGAGACTCACCCGCTCCTTCTCCTCCTGCTCTCTCTTCTTGGCTTCAGCTTTGGCCTTTTTCTCAGACTCCTTCCTGGCCTTTTCTTCTTCTTTGAATTTCTTTATTCTAGGGTCACAGCTGTAGGCCGTATCTGCAGCGAGGCAACACAAGCCATCAGTGTCAGTAACGGTCAGCAGGGGGTCCTGCGCCGTGCATCATATGATCAGTGCAGTGTGTGTGTGTGTGTGTGTTGGTTCTGAGAGACTGTACCAACTAGTGTTCGTATTCTGTTCATCTCCTCCTTCTTCCTCTGAGCTCTGGACGCTCGATTCTGCTTTTCAATCCATCTCCTCTCGTCTCGACTGAAACACAAACACTGTCAGTCACACGCTGTGGGCGGAACACACACACACACACACACGCACACGCACACACACACACACAGCTTACCACTCAGCCTTCTCCTTCTCCTCTT
>NW_024628733.1:0-3038 GCF_008729295.1 Plectropomus leopardus | reverse complement strand
ACACACACACACACACACACACACACACACACACACACACACACACACACAGCCAGCAGCCACAGTTTATACACAGATAATGATTTAATGACGACATCATTTCAGCGGTCACATTTCGCTGCCAGTCGAAGGTCGAATGTCTCTGATATCTCTTCATATTTCAGTGTTACACTCACGTTCCTGCGAGTGTTAGTGTGTGTGTGAGGTGTGTGTGTGTGAGGTATTTGTTTGTACCTGCCACGGGCTGCAGATGTAAAGCAGCTAAAAGCTACATCTGGCTTGAATCATCTCTTCTCTTTTTGAGATGAATGTTTTTATGCATGGTCCTTGTTTAAATAAAGACATGAAAAAACTCTAGATATTATCCAAAAATTAAAATTGTATTTATAATAGTTATGAATTTATTTTTAGTTTTTTTTAAATGAGTCATTCTTTTGTCTCATTTAGTTTTTTGCATATTTTCAAGTAATATTGAAGTAAAAAAGTAAAAAAAAACAAAACAAAAAAGTAAACAGTGACGGGAAAATTACTTTAAAATTAGCTGTAGGGAGATTCTAAGCTTTTATCCAAAAGTGGAGAAAAAAAGTCCCGAAAGTTGTATCTATAATTCTTATGATTTTATTTTTAAAATTATGTTTAAGAAACAAATGATGAATTTTTACATTTTCTGGGGGTATTTTTTGTCTCCTTTTGTTTACTTTTATTTTTTCTTTTATTTTATTTTTTTGTGCTAATTTTCAGGTTCTTTTCTTGTAACTTTTCATTTCATGCTAATTTTTTGGATCATTCTTGTAGTCGCTCATTGTCGTCTTCCCATGTTTTTAAAAGAAATCGAGCCAATTTGCAGGTTTGAAAGGGTTAAGGGTTATATTATGAAAAGCAACTAAAGCTGTCAGATAAAGTACAGTATACACAACTGAAGTACAAACAGCTTAAATTTATACTCAAGTAAATGTAGTTAGTTACAATCTACCTCTGCATACCAGCTTTGATAATCCAACCAGACGAGCCTGTTGATCCATAAATGTGCGTGTGTGTGTGTGTGTGTGTGTGTTGTCACTGCAGGCGTGGTGCCGGATCTGCAGGTCGGTTGACTCAGAGTTGACTGTGTGAAACAGACGACAGTAAAAAATTAATTATTAAGTTAATGACTTTGAAGATACAGTCAGAAATACGACACAAGAATTCACAGCTTTGACATTTTCACACTTTGTAGAAACGTGTTTTTCTGTTTAGTTTGTTTAGTTTGTTTTTTCATAAATTCAGCTGCAGAAGCTTATCTTGAGCGTTTTATTCTGAGTACTAAATGAGTCATTTTACTGGCTCCTTGTGGACGATGTAAATTCAGTTAAATTGAAGTCAAGATTTGCGAAAGACGTTTGTAGCCGACGATGAGACGACGTTTCACGCGGCAGCAGTGGTGCATTACAGGTCACACGGGTTTGGGGTCGTGAAAAGTTGGTAATCATCAATAAACTCGGGCTGTCAGCGTTGAATTGGGACGCCATGAAAGTTTGTACATGATGCTAAAGAAAAAAAATTAAGAAATTGTTTTCCTTTTTTAAAATTGTCCTTGTAGCTCGTAACTTGGTTACTTATTCCCGTCCTTTTAAAGAATTCAAACCAATTTTCTCAGGTTTTAAAGGGTTAAAATGAGACATTTCAGAGACGTCACTTAGCCAAGAGTTAAATCTGGTCC
Source organism: Plectropomus leopardus (assembly GCF_008729295.1). Classification (NCBI taxonomy): domain Eukaryota; kingdom Metazoa; phylum Chordata; class Actinopteri; order Perciformes; family Serranidae; genus Plectropomus; species Plectropomus leopardus. Next base: position 1,339 of record NW_024628733.1, on the reverse strand, counting down.
ATTCTTCCTTCATTTCGTTCGACGCGTTTCTTTTTATGCGCACTGAAGGACATTTTGGTGAGACTTTTCTTCGGTGTTTTGGGGTGTGAAGGCTTCCTCGAAGGGTTTTTCCCCTTTTTTGCTCAGAGTAAATTATTTGGCACATTTTCGGCTTTCTGTCTCCGACAAACCTCTTTTCTCACTTCAGCGTTGCTTTAATCGGAGCCACCTCTCTGACTTGAACTTTTCTTGGCGTCAGAAAGTGACGGCAGTTCTGCACATGAAGGACACATTTTTCTCCTTTTCCCAAATCTGATGCAACTTTTCTGCCGACTCTGAAAGCGGACTGCAGTCGTTCTGCAGGCGGGCGGGCGTTTGGGAGCAGAAAGCGAAGGTAGTAATCAGTGCGTGAGGGGATCATTATGGAAAATCCACAGGAGCCTCGGTTCTCTGAGGCAGCGCTAAATTTACCTCCTCTGTCTCTGTGTTTCTGTCTGTCTCTCTTGATGTCCCCGTCCCCCTCGGGTTTGGCTCCAGGCTCCATAAAAGGTTTGCAGGGTTGTGTGTGCGGTTAGCGGTTAGGGTGTGGGCGTGACGTCCCTGTGAGTCGCTGAAACACCCTGCCCTAAAATCAGCCTGCGAGCGGATTTGTGTAGTTGTACCCTGGCAAAAAAAGCCAAAAACATCTGACTCATCTAACTCTGTCTTTCGTCTCTGGACATGTTTTAAAAAGCGTCCAGAGCCAAAAAAAGAAAGAAAGTGTGGAGGCCAAAAGAGTCAAAGTCAGGAAGGTTTGCTCCCGTTAAAGCGGCGCTGAAGAGCCTGAGGAGGTTTGTCAGAGACAGACAGCCGTAAATTTGCCAAATAAACGCTCCGATAAGGCCTTTTTCTTTTATTTAAAATTTTTGGCGATTTCTTTTTCTCTTTTTTTTCCTCTTTTTGTTGATTTTCTTTTTTTAAGGGCAGTTTTTTTGTGTTGAAATTTTGGGCAAACATTTTGAGCATTGAACATTTTTTTGAACATTTTGAGCCCACTGTTTATTTATTCATTTTTGGGGGCTCAGAGGTGAAAAAGGAGATCCGGGGGATTTTTATCAGCCGTCTCAGCGAGGTGGTGGCAGTTTGTAACATTTCTTTAAAGGAGCAGGCGGATGGTCAGCATACAAAAATATGAAATATTGCAAAAATATTTCTTAAATCAGTAATTTTGGGAGCGACATTTTAAAACACACAGCGGTCAGTTTGTAGCTGCTGCAGAACATCACACCTCTTCTCCTGCACGGACCTTTTCACTCCGAGAGACGTGAACAAGCCCATTCATCCATGCAAGGTTCAGTCTGCACACGCATGTGTGTGTGTG
>NW_024628732.1:0-3219 GCF_008729295.1 Plectropomus leopardus | reverse complement strand
ACACACACACACACACACACACACACACACACACACACACACAAAAAGATATTTACGTTCCAAAAAAGTTCAAATCACTTTTGCGTGCGAGCGTGTGCGTCAACATCCTCAGAAAACCTTCAACAAGTCGACTTACGTCATCAAAAAGCAAAAAGCGCAAACTTTAGACCCGCTGGATGTTTCTGTCTGGACTCTGAGCGGGATCAAGCCCCGCCCTCTGACCTTTGACCCCGCCGCACATGTTTCACATGTTCACGTCGTGGTCTTGACACGAATCTAAGTCACATCTGTCACATCTGCTCGTTTACTGGTTAATGAGGATATGAAACATGCAGCAGACCAGAAGCTTCACGGCCTCGAACAAACCAGTTAACCCTCTGAGGACGTTCACGAACAGTTACGGCCTTTAAGGACGAAAAATGTCCACCTCCAAAAACTTTGATAAAAATATTATATATACAGTATATATATATTTTCCCCCATTTTTTTGGCTTAAATCTTTAAATCAGCTTCAATCCTAATCAAAATTACCTAATTATTAAACATTTTTGGGATTTTAACCCTTTTTAACCCTATAGTATACTGAAAATAATTCAATTTTTGTGTTGTTTTTTTTTCATCTGAAAACATAGTGGCATCACGACAAAAACCTGACATTTAATGGATTAAAATTCAAAAAATAAATGATTATGGAATATTTATGATTTGGACTGATTTTGGTTAAAAACTAAACTCAATTAATGTTGATAATAATGTTTCTGTATAATATTATTTTACAGCCTAATTTTGAAATGCACATTGATAACAGTAAAGGGTTAAAGGGTTAAATATTCTGCATGCTGGCTGAGTGATTCTCAGGACTTTTTTTAGGTGCTTGAAATCTTTTGGCGACCAATTCTGAACCAAGATCAAAGAAATAAAGAAATGTTTCTGAAAAACAGGAAACTTATCGTTCAACCTTCAAACCAAACGAAAAACGCAGAAATTGCAGCACATTTAAAGGTTTGACTCGGCAGCTGTGAACATGATTATCGAATATTTCCCTGTAAATATGCGCATTAAGGACATTTAAAGACCTCCGTGCTGCAGTCAAATGAAGCGGAGCAGGAAAACTCTGTCAGGTTTTGTTTTTACTTCCTGGAGCAGATTTTTGTTGCTGGGCAGAAACGCGAGCCAAACGTCTGATGACTATCTGAAAACTGCGGCTCACTGAAACAATACATCAGGAAACGTGACGTCAGACAAACTGCAACACCGAGAGGAGAGAGGAGACGTTTAAACGGAGACGAGGAAATCCAAATATCTGACGAGAGCTTAAAGAAGATCAGAAATCTGGAGACAAGACAAGGAGACACGGGGACAGACGAGCTGAAATCGCCAAATGAGGCGTCCTTGGCGTCCTTGAAGTGCTGCTCAAGTGCTTTTTTTAATTCAAATTCTTGATTTATTCAGTCAAACATGAGCGAACCGACAGTATCGTTATCGGAGCTCGACACATCTTAAGACCTAAAGTAGTAATTTAGCAGAAATAAACGGCTGATCATCACAGCGCGGCAGAGAAATTTCAAAATCATCGCTGACCTGAGCTCACGTGTGTTCGTACGAATTTCGTTTAGAAAATCTGGAGAGGATGTATTTTTCCAGAATCTGAGGATCACTCGAGCCGCTGTGACGACATCCACGTTTATCACAACAGTCACAAGTTGATACATTCGTCATTTCTGTTTGGTCCCCATAAAGCATCGCCATGGTGATTTAGGTACCTGTCATCTACAGGTTTTCGCTCGGCGAAATTACGTTGGCGGTGTGAAAGCTTGCACTGAGTGGCTATAGGTTCAAAAAAATACATGAATGAATAAAAAAAGGCTTTTACACGCCTCGACAAAAGGATTCTGTGTAGGATTAACACGTTCTCGTCCCGTGTCGTCACGCTGATGCTTTGTGGTGAACCACGTCTACATGTGACGCTGCACGATCACCGCGACCACGATGTCAGCACGAGCACATGGTGGGATGATGCTACACGAGGTTACGTTTAGGTAACAACAGCACCTGCTGATTGCAGCCGAGTTTTTCTAACTCGGCGTGAATGTATTTTGTCTCAGACGGTTTTAAACTTCCGTGTACTTTGCTTGTAAGTTTTAAGAAAGTTCAATAAAATCATTTTGCTGTTCACAACTCGTTTCTGACCTTTGGCCTTGAATAGAAATCGGATTTGGACCTTTGAATATTAAGTTTGAGATCTCCTGCTCCAGAGGTTAAAGGTACGTTTTTACTTTACTTGGATTTTCCACCTCCATCTCAAAATACTGAAATACTGACTGGAAATACTGCAGTTTTTAATGCAACACATTTATACCAAAGTGTAAGTTATCAGATTTAAACCAGTAATTATCCAATAACATATATATCATTTTGGCACTTTTAGTATATTTGTATGCTTTATGGTTGATTTTTGATGTAAATTTAGTGCTTTTTCTTGTGACAGAGAATTAGTACTCTGTAGTATTATGTAGTATTATGTAGTATTACGAGTTCTACTTCAGTAGAAGTAAAAGAAAACGTCGTCCTCCTCTGTTTACAATCTGACAGTCGACTTAAAGTTTGCAGAGGTTCAGTGCGAGCAGGCGTAAATAAGAAGACGGTCAGTGCATTAAATTAAAGATATGTGAGGTTGTTTCCTCGCCAACACACACACACACACACACGCACGCACGCACACACACACACACACACACACACACACACACACACACACACACACACACACACACACACACACACACCACATATGAGGTTAAACCGCAGAACTCTCACTGCATTCTTAGTTAACAAGCCGAAATCAAGTCTCTCATTATCTCATACACACACACACACACACACACACACACACGCGCGCACACACACACACACACACACACACACACACACACACTCGGGTCTCTCACCCGCTCGCTCTCTCTGGCGTCAGGCCTCATTTTGTGGCCGGCGGACATCATTATTGGGGGATTGTGGGAGAGGAAGAGGGGATTCAGGGTGTTTTTGTTTTTTATGCAGCAACCACAGAGGACAGAGACAACTTCAGAGAGAGACAGAGACAAACCTGCCACAATAAAAGCACTTTAATACCACCCAGAGAAAATGAAGAGGACAAGGAGACAGACAGTGACAGAGGACAGCCGGAGTGACAGAAGACAGTCAGAGTGACAGAGGACAGCC
>NW_024628731.1:0-1849 GCF_008729295.1 Plectropomus leopardus | reverse complement strand
TAACAATAACAACATTAACAATAACAGTAAGAGCCAAACAATAACAGTTATTACGGCCGGACAAAAGAGAACAACATCCGAGCAAAAATAACAACAAGCCCGGCGATGAGAGCGAACGCTGTCTGAATCAGCAGAAAGGTGTCGGAGCTTATCGATGCTGCTGTCGAGTCCACGGGTCCTAAAACGTCACGTCTGGAGTCGAGTCACTCGGTCCACATTTAGTCTGTTAAACATGCCCCTCTGTGACCTCTGATGATTGATCCTGGTGATTGATTGATTCTGATGATTGATCCTGATCATTTCTTCCTCTGCAGCAGCGGAGCAGATCGTCATCAGTGACGAGGAGGAGGCGGCGGTGCGCCTGGCTCAGGAGGAGGAAGACGAGGCGTTGGCTCGAAGCCTGCAGGTGAGACTCAGAAACACAAACACACACACCGAATCTGAGAAATTATTATTATTAATTTCTTTTTCAAAATCTGGGTAAAAACATCATGAGCAACTCTGCAAGAAATGTCGGCAAATTGCAAATAAATATAAATGTAAAAAAGAGAAAAGACAGACGGCGCTCACAGCTGTACAGATGTTGAAATGCTGATGCTGCTGTTTGCTCACTCAGGCTCAGTTTGACCACGAGGAGTCCCACAGCAGACACCTTCATCATCATCATCATCATCATCGTCTTCATCATCATCATCATCAGCAGCAGAGCCGACACACGGTGAGACACACATCACAGAAACAATCCATCTAAAGTCTTATGATAATAAATGATACCTTATACAGCAGCTACAGTCAGAAACTGAGCATGGAGGAGACTAGAATTTTTTTTTTTTTGTCATCTACAAACATCGTGGCATCAAGGCATAAACCTGGCATTTAAAGGGTTAAAATTCTGAAAATGAATGAACATTTGATATTTATGATCGGGACTGATGGTTAAAAAATCAACTCAATGAAAGTAAGTAAAATCAAATGAATGCATAATATTTTTTAAAGCTTGATTTTTTGAAAGTGCATTTTGTGTGCAGAGCGATGAAAGCGGCCACTAAGAGGTTAATAAGTCAAAGCGTGAACGTGCAGAGTTTTGTCTCGTGTTGTTGTCTGCAGTATCAGTCCTACATGGAGTCCAGCTGGATGCCTCATTTCCTGGCGGCCGTCTCTCCTCTGGTCAGCCTCGAAGACGGTAAAATCTCAAACAGGCTGAGCTTTTATTTCAACATTTAATCTTCTGCAGGAAAAAGGCGGGAAAAGTTTCAGACTGACTTCAGCTAAATGTCTGCTGTCTTATTTTGTTGACTCACTTTTAATCAGTGAACCACATGGTGCTTCCTGTGGCTGCTTCACAATAAAAGCCTCCCTGTGTTTGTCCAGTTAGAGTGTTTTAATGTGAAGGAGATGTGTTAGCGTTAATGATGGTGTGTATGAGAGAGAGAGAGTGTGTGTGTGTGTGTGTGTGTGTGTGTGTGTGTGTGTGTGTGTTCACTTTATCTGATGCAGCCGGTGTGCTTCCACAGATCTGATTGGTCAGCACAGGAGACGTGGGCGGGGCAGAATGAGGAACGTGCCTGAGCTCTCAGAGGACCTTCAGGGAAACGACTACGAGGTGAGGAAGAGGAGGACGTTCTTCATTTTGGTTTCCGTTCCTGAAGTTATTCAGTTTTCAGCCTCGAACACATTAAAATTCTGCTTTCACATTCAGGAGGAACTAAACTCAGTCAATGAATAAATTAAAATGACAATATTTAAGTTTCCATTTTATTGATCAATTTATTCAATTTCATATATATTTTCTTATTTATTTCTGTATTATTTCCACTCATATTCCCCTGCTTATTTTAAATGTAATTTT
>NW_024628730.1:0-2786 GCF_008729295.1 Plectropomus leopardus | reverse complement strand
ACAGAGGGACAGACAGAGACAGAGGGAGAGAGACAGAGGGACAGACACAGAGACAAAGGGAGAGACACAGAGGGACAGACAGAGACAGAGGGACAGACACAGAGGGACAGACAGAGACAGAGGGACAGACAGAGACAGAGGGACAGACACAGAGGGGACAGACACAGACGGGACAGACACAGAGAGGACAGACACAGAGAGGACAGCTGTTTGTCTCACCTGGATCTGAAGAGGACTGCTCAGATATCAACAGGAAACCGTCTTCGTTTCTTCAGCGACTTCCGGTCGTCATCATCTCGGTGAGATCACCTGATGGACTGACGTCACAGTCCGGAGGGCGGTGCCTCGTGCACTAGAGTAAATACTTAAAGGGGGGGGGGACTTTTGACTCACAGCTGAGAGAGAAAATAAATAAATAAATACAAATTACATGGTAAAAAATATTTATTTTTAAACATTTTAGATTGTTATATTTGCAATATTCTAAAAGTACATTGACAAAAATGGACCTTCAAATTTTTCCAGTTATTGTAAGTTTATACTTGTAACACTACATCCATACTGTATTCAAAATTTTTTTTTAAAAATGACGTTTGTAATCATTTCGACTTTATTCTGAAATTGAGGAACTTTTGGTTGCAACCTTGAGGCTGAAACAAAAAAAATCTAAATATTATTCATTTCAACACACCATCTTCATCTGACATGATGAAAACAATTTATTTATGATTTTTCCCTGCTAATATTAGGACTTTATTCTGATATCAAGACACTCCGGGAATTACGCTTCGAACTTCTACAGTTTATTCTGAAAATCTCGTAAAGCATGAAACGGAAACGCCGTAGTGTAAATAGGAAGCTAGGAGGAGCTCGTTCGTGATTGGGCGATCACAGTTTGACTCCGTCTGACCAATGAGCGCGCAGCAACGCGGTATATCATCTCGCTCCGGGCGGCGGCGCATATTTCCAGTTTCATTGTGAGACATTTACAGAGAAAACATGTCCGGACGCGGAAAAGGCGGCAAAGTGAGAGCGAAGGCGAAAAGCCGGTCCTCCCGGGCTGGGCTGCAGTTCCCGGTGGGCCGCGTCCACAGGCTGCTGCGGAGAGGCAACTACGCTCAGCGGGTCGGCGCCGGGGCTCCGGTGTACCTGGCGGCGGTGCTGGAGTACCTGACCGCCGAGATCCTGGAGCTGGCCGGAAACGCGGCCCGCGACAACAAGAAGACCCGGATTATCCCCCGACACCTGCAGCTGGCGGTCCGCAACGACGAGGAGCTCAACAAGCTGCTGGGCGGAGTGACCATCGCTCAGGGCGGCGTGCTGCCCAACATCCAGGCCGTCCTGCTGCCCAAGAAGACCGACAAGGGCCCCAAGAAGTAGACTGACACCGGGACTCACCGGGAACCCGGTTACACCCCGAAAACCACAACAACGGCTCTTTTAAGAGCCACACACCCGAAACTACAGAGCAAAAACCCGGAACCAGCTGTGACAGAGTCCCGCGATACAACACGCACATCGACCAAACGGCGTAATTTAAAGTATGAAAATTAAAAAAACAGAAGTAATTAATACCACTATCTACAAAAACAAACTTGATAGTAACTAAAGTACCAAAGTATCATACAGTCAAAGTAAAATACTTGCATAATTGCCCTTTTATACCACTTTCAAATATAACAATTCAAAACCATGTAATTTGGAAATACTATTAACTTAACAAAAATTAATATAATTTTTTTTCAAGTTTTCTGTCAAACATTATTGTTAAATACTGTCTGTTCCTACTAGACTGTCTTTATTTGTTCTGTCTGGATTTTGCTGTTACTGAAGTAATTTGTACTTTTGACTATTTACATGTTATTTTCATAAATACATTTTGGTCATTTCTAATTGAATATTTCTTTAAAACTGGCAAAGTTACAAGAAAAAGACCTGAAAATCAGTAAGTTAAAAAAATCAACAGACACCTGAAACTATCCAGACACCTGCTACCTGCTGAGACTCATTTTAACACAACGTTCACAATGAGCCCAAACAAGCTAAAGTATTCAGTAAACAAATGCATAAAAAAATGCAAAAGTAAATTAAAAAAAAATCAATCAATCAATAAATTACTAATGATCATAGTGAATAAATTAATCTACCATGTGCTTTGTAAATATTATCTACATAAACATTCTTGATGTGAACAATAAAAGTTTATTATCAATGAGCATATCCCTGTAAAAAACCTCAAAGAGTTAAATCTGTTGATGGAACAAACCATGTCTCAAACTACAGATTCAATATTTGTAAGTTTTACTGACTCGTCAGAAGTTGTTGAGATCAAAAGTTGTAATTTGTTGAACACTTAGGGGGAAAAAAGATCAAATAAGATTAAATAAAATGAGATAATTTTTATTAGTCCCATTTGCATTATTACAGCAGCAAAGGCTAATCACAGCAGGTATGTGCAGATAAACAGAGCAAAGGAACAACATGAATTGTAAAAAATCAACACACAAAACTCATATTAGTGCTGGGCATAGATTAATTTTTTTAATCTAGATTAATCTCACTGCAATCCTGTAGTTAATCTCGATTAATCTAGATTAAAATTATAGATTTGAATTTTGCCAAAGACATTCAAAATAATATCTATCTATCTAAATGATGAAAATGCATCACAAACTGCTTGAGAAAGCTGTTCTACTATAATATTTGGTAAAGAAAAATAATGTTCCATAAGATTTACTTTGGTGTTTAACAAAATAAAAAAAAGTTAAACACCAAAGTAAATCTTA
>NW_024628729.1:0-3127 GCF_008729295.1 Plectropomus leopardus | reverse complement strand
ACGGAAGCCCTAAGCTGCCATACATTCCTAATTTTTTTTTTCTCACAACACGGTCATTTTCTTGAGAACTTGAGATAACAAAACTGTGGTGTCCCAAAATAACTACATAATTACCTGAGATCTTGAGATAACAAATTAAATGCAATAGGCCTTATATTTCGCTCACGTTACACGCCATGCCATGCTGTCTCATGAATGTCCTGGAGTACGATATTGACTAATGACATCCGATTAAATGACGTTTTTTGATGATTTAAGGTAACTTGCTATACTTTTTTTGTCATGATTTTTGATGAAATACTATAATATGACTTTTTAATTATTTTTGATGGCATACTATGCTATACTATTTTTTCATTTTAAAAATTTAACATTTATTTTTTCATTTAAGTTTTTTTTTGATGACATACAATACTATGACATTTTGTCTTCATTTTTGCTGCCATAGTATGCTATGCCATTTTTTTTTGTATAGTATGTTGTCAAAAATCACGAAAAAAAACGTCATAGTATAATATGTTGTCAAAAATCACGAAAAAACGTCATGGTTTAGTATGTCGTCAAAAATCAGGAAAAATGCCATAGTGTACGATGTTGTCAAAAATCATGAATAATTGTCATAGTACAGTATGTTTACAAAAATGACGACAAAACATCATAGTATATTATGTTCACAAAAATCACAAAAAAACATCATTGTAAAGTATGATGTCAAAAATCACGAAGAAACGCCACAGCTTAGTACATCAAAAACATCATAGTATACAATGTCATCACACATGCTATACTATTACTCTTTTTGACGATTGGAACCCCAACTTTTTCGACCAGTTTTGGACATGCTGTATTTTGGCGTTTTTCAACATACTATACAATGACTTAAAAACACTTAAAATATTGACTTTTTGGACCGTTTTTTCAACATGCTCTACTATAAACTGCTTCACTATGCTGTACTATGACTTTTTTGGACATTTGGAGCGATTACTTTTTTGACCATTTTTTGACATGGTATAGTTTGGTTTTGACATATATAAAACACTTTAAATATTGACTTTTTGGACTGTTTTTTCATCATTCGATACTATGAACTGGTTCTACATTGATAGGATAATTTTTCTGTAATGACTTCTTTAAGGGTGGAGACATTGGTTGATGCTTCACATTGTAAACTGCTTCAACATGCTGTACTATGACTTTTCAACATTTGGAAAGAGCACTTTTTTGACTATTTTTTGACATGCTATAGTATGACGTTTTTCGCCATACTATACAATGACTTCAACCCTCTATGGTACGTATTAATATGCCAATTGTGTTTTTTTTTTTTCATAAAATAGACCAAATAAACATAATCTAAAGAAATTTTCAAGAAAACATTTTTTTGGAAACTTTATGTTGTCCTCGAGGCAACACTGTACCATAATGGTAAGTTATGAAAAAGAGTAATTTTTAAAATTTGAACAAAATTTATTTGGAAAACACTTAATAACAGTTACAACGCATACCATTTGAAATGTAAACAAAATAAAAATTAGGTTTTTTTTTAAGATTTCATGTCTGAATGTTGCCTGCAGGCAACATTGTACCATTGTGCAACAACCTATTGGAATGAAAACATTGAAAAGTCATGTTTCATGTTTCAACATTACATGAACCATTTAACAAAAAAATCTATCATAACCTTCGACAAAATAAGAAAGTTGTGTCAAATTTGAGTGTTTCATCATGCTTGTTATTAGTTTCATAAATGTCAACCCGCTCTCATCCGAAAGTGTCAAATAGCGCAGCTCTGTCAGGGCTTTCAGCGTATGAGTGTGACGGCAAAAGCCTACTTTCAGACGAGAATGTTATCGGACAGAACATAATATCATAAGCTGGCAGACAGCCGGATGGCAGCAGGTGCGCCCACATGCAACACTCATGGGCGGCATCACTTGACAACGCAGCGAAACAAAACAAGTCGTGTGCACTTGAAACGCTGAAGGACAGCGTCAGGTAATAACGCTACTAACCACAAAATGATAAAAAGAAAATTATGTTGACTGGTATGCTTTTGAACAGTATATTTACCTAAATACACAATACCAAAATGTTGTGGTGTCATGGTGAATCAAGGTAACATTTGCATTTTAACAAGTTTCTATTACTTAATTAGCAAATATAGTACATTAAAGTATTAGAAATTAAACTTTACTCATCAATTATTGAAAATGATTTTTTCCAGATTGTAAAAGGCCAGGATATGATGTTTTCAGACATTTTTTGTGGAGAGAAAGTCTGCAAAAAAGGGATTCATCATGGCCTCCGGAGAGTCGATAAATTTAAACATTGCTTTAGGTTCCTTATGGTCCTACCTCTTTTTCAAGGTTTTGCATCATAACTGGAGATGTGTTGTCTGAATGTAAAAGTCCAAAAATGGGTATGTTGCACAGGCAACATTATACCATAGAAGTGTTTTTGGCCGTTTTTCCAACACTCTATACTATGACGAGTCTCAACATGCTATTTTATGTGGTTTTCAGCTGTTGTTTGGACATGCCATATTTTGATATATTCACCATACTATAGTATGCCATTTTCGGTAGTTTTTTCGATATGCGACATGATGAGCCCTTTTTTCAACATTCTATACTATTACGTTTCTAGACATGCTTTTTTATGTGGTTTTCAGCTGTTTTTTGGACATGTCATATTTAGATTTTTTTCCACATATTATACTATGACATTTTTGGTCATTTCTTTCCACCATGCCATATTATAATGTTTTTGGACATTTTTTCAACATTCTTTACTATGACATGTCTCGACACATATTTTATGTGGTTTTCTGCTTTTTTTGGGAAATGTCTTAATTTGACATTTTTCACCATACTATTGTATGGCATTTTCAGCTGTTGTTTCGACATGCCATATTATGGTGTTTTTGACCATTTTTTCAACATTCTATACTATGACATGTCTCGGCATGCTATTTAATGCATTTTCAGCTGTTTTTGAGACGTCAAATTTTGATATTTTTCGGCATACCATAACATTTCACCATACTATAGTATGGCAATTTCGGTCATTTTTTCCACATGGTATATTATGGTATTTTTGGCCTATTTTGCAACATTCTATGCTA